>NC_133648.1:149430609-149704550 GCF_009905375.1 Apium graveolens | reverse complement strand
TAAAAGAATGATCTTGCAGATAATGGGACGACAAGAAAGCAGTTCTGAAAAATATCTGTAATATCAAGAATACTTTGAAACATATTCAGCACTGGGAAGCTTTGTGATAGAATGGAGTGGTACAAAGGAAGAACCAGAACTTGATTAAAGCTACAAGGGAAACATCAAGCTAATCAAGACTTTCTAAATACAAAAAGGCTGGAGCAGTCAAATAGTTTTCAACAAGTAAGATCAACCTTTGATCAGGGTGTATACATGAAGACCACTGATGAGTTAATGGCCAACAAGAGCAAATACTGGATAACCTGAAAGTGTTTGGAGAGAATATTTTACATAAGTAAACAATGAAATATTTTCAGTTGTTTGAAGATCTTGGCATTTGCAGCTAAGACTTGTTAGGATATTTTTCATGGTTACTCATTGGAGTTTACAACCTACATGACATTTGTGGTTGATTAACAGAAGGTTATTGAAAGTCTAAATGCATAGCTCAACAACTCCATGCTCTAAATTGTTACAGGATAAACTAATGATATTGATGATTCATATCCAAGCAGTGGAATGACAGTGTATAATACAACTCATTATTTTAATGAAGCTAGTCAGCGAGGGTAAGGATTTTCAGGAAATCCTAGCAACAGCTTAGGAGGGGCAAAAGAAGGATCAACTAGTCAGACACAACATCATATTGAAAATTTCAGAGGACACAACAAGACATATCCGCTGAGACAAAGGGTTTAATGCCAAGTCTATTCCCAGAGTCTAGTTCTTATCCAGATGGTGGAGTAATGATTAACAGGGCTACTGAGTGCGAATGATTATTTCTCTAGTTTTCTATCTGAAGAAGAAACTAAGAAAGGTACAGAAGATCTGATAGATCTGGATTGATTGGGTGATTGCAAAACAAGATGAACTCAATCAGTCAGCAAGCAGATTGTAGGGAAGCTGTTATCCAAAACCAAATGACAATCTTGTAATTGGTAGAAGGATAACCAGAAGTCAATACTGGATGATAATGGCATTGTTACAAGGGACAAGGACAAACTGGATTCTAGGTTATTATCAGGAAGCAGTATCTAACAGATAGAACCAATTACGAGACTTGAGGATATCACGACTATCAGGCACCTGATGCACATTACACTTGGAATTAGACTCTAGTAGATGTGTACAAGTGCACTCCTAGTTGGTGAGTCAAAAGATGAAGTCAATGCACCACAGTTTATAGACTTTACAGTTGCAGATCTATTGGACTATGCATATCTCTTCTTCACAATCTCACTTCAGGTTGGTATGAACTAGTATACTACTCAAACAATCGTCAAGGACATGGTATGGCATTCTAACTAAAGTTACAATTTAATATGAACTAGTAGAGTCGTTATATTTAACTCTCATATCACTAGACACAAACATATTATTTTATATGTGTAGTGATGTAATGATAATGGTATATGTTGGTCTACTAACAAAAACTTGTGCAAGATTATTTGCTAAGTAATTGCAGAGTAGGTATGGAGGAGCATGTTGGAAATGTTGCAATTCTTTTGGGATTACTTAAAGCAAGCCATTATAATAATTCTTTTAGGAGCTCAAGCAAAATAAAAGAACAATTCTTTTAGGAGCACAAGTAAACCAAAAGAATGATGGCAATAAAAGTAAGTTAAGGATCTTTTGAAGATGCAAAATTTGGAAGATTCCGAACATGTCAAGACTACTTACCAACAGGAACCACTTAAGCTTGATTAGTGCAACTCGGGTAACAATGACAAGCTAAAGAGGTATGACAAGCTCACTCTTTTACTCAAATGCTAATAGACAATATGTAATGTTCTCAAGATGCCAATGTGCAAGGTTCCAATTGGATCCTAGAGAAACCAATATTAGCTATGAACAAGATTATTAGATATCTAACGGGATTACCAACTCTTGGAGTATAATAACCTAAAGATCATGCTTAACATGTTTGGATATATAGATACAGATTATGCAGGTTGTAAGAAAGACAGGAGAAGCATCTCTGAAGCTATCAACCTAAGTGACAAGAGAAGCATCAGGAAGCTCTCAACTTCGTGGAAGAAGATTGATTTCTTGTTATGATGAGAAACAACTTCAAATCCAACAACTCTGTGGAACACTCTTTGACAAGGCACCTTCACACCAGGTATCATTTATTTCGAGAGCATATCTTTTATTCAAAGAGTCCTTGCAGAAACACTTATTAAATCACCTGTTAAAGTTAAAAGACTGGTTTGTAAATGTGGGATATCATTCATTGCATATTAGTTGGAAATCCCATCTGTATGGAATTCTTCATATAAGTTCACAAGTATTAAATCTTCAATATTTAAAGGACTTGTGAATTCATCAGTAATCCAGTATCACGTACTTAGTGCTACTATCTTGATTATCATGATTACAATGTCATATACATTGTGGTAGTTAAGTATTATAGCATTAAGTTTGAATACTATTTTAAATGATTTAAATTATAACTGTAGACAATTTCATTCTATGTCGGTCTCATAATTTAAATTATATTAAAATAATGCATCATATTTTTTTGTATCTTGTACAAATAATTATGATACTTTTAGTATTAGTGATATTATTTAGAATTTTTGTTCTAAGCAATCAATGCTTATTTCTAAAATCACTGATATTTAAAGTTGAAGTATTTTCTAAGTCATGTGTATAAAACTCTCAATATTTTATATGCTTAGAAAGTATTTCTAAAATTACTAATTATCCAGGGAGTGATTGTCATGTATATAAGTCATATTATAAATATTTAAGTGCTGGTATCTAACTTTAGATATTTAGTATTTATTTATTTAATATTTATTTTGAGTTGTTTGGATTATGGAATTTGAAGCAATTCAATGATTTTATTTGCTCCATAATTCAAACTAACTTAAAAAATAAGCAGCATGGTTGATTATAACTAAATCTGTCAACAATTGATATCTAGTATATTGATTGTAACTTATGTGTTATAAGTTAATTATGAGATTTTGGTTTTAGTGAATTTAGCAATGCTTATATCTCAAGAATTCACTGAAATCAGAATATGATTGTAGCATGAGTAGTTGTATGCTAATTCTTGACTTGTATCAATTAATGATATTTAGTTAAGAGTTCAACTGCTAACTAATTGTGAAGTATTGGTATTTGTGACATTACTTAGAACTCCTCTAAGTAATCAATGCTTATCGTCAGTATTAGTATTTGTGACATTACTTAGAACTCCTCTAAGTAATCAATGCTTATCTTCAGTCACTTATACTAATATAGAAAGTGTGGAAATTTCTCTTAAGTACAACTATGGTTAAAATGTTTGATTGTATTATTAGAAGTAACCATATGTTGTCAAGTAGAAATAAGTTTTATATACCGATTGCAAATATCCTACACACTTTGATAATAGATGCGATAATCAATGGATCAAAGTATTAGAACTTAGAATATTTTTTCTAAGATTGCAAACAAGTCAATGTTGGGTAATGTTGCTTTATTTATCGAACCAATATTTTTTGAGATATTACAGTTGTTAGGAGTAACAATTATATGATATATGAAATTGAATGCTATGTCTATTTGATAATAATTGGTATTTAATTTAATTAATATCTCATTTTAATATTAAATAGAGTGCAACATAATTATTGGTATCTAAAGTACTTGCAAGTATCAGAGCAATGATATATTGTTTAATATTTTGTTTGCAGATAAATTGTGAGATTTTAAGTTCCAGTGAATCTATATGAGTTGCTATATCTGAAAGATTCATTATAATTTAAAATTAGCAGCATAGTCCTATTATTAAGATATTTATCAATAAACAATATTGTTGTAATAATTTTATAAAGAGTAGATTATGGAAGCTTTTGACTATGAATGAGAATTGCTTAGACTTTTACCCTAAGTGATCAATGCTTTAAAAAAACTCATTCAAATTAGAAGACCAAAATCTTTCTTTCCTCTTCTTAATACTGGCTAGGTCATCAGTCCGTGTCTTATCAAATCATTTATCGTTTTAGGCATAAAATAGACTTATGTACTCAAACAGTTGTAGGAGAAAATTAAAAACTTCTTTGATTTCTTATTTCATTAAATCTTTTGAAATCACTACTTGTACATCATTTCTCTCAAAAGATTAAAGCATAATTTTCATTCATTATAGATTTGAAGTGCATTTTTATCTCTACATGCATATGTTCTGTGATATAGGTTTAGCCTCCAAGGCCTTCCTTCATTGATAGTCATGAGGTTGAAACCCACAACTTTCTATCCCAGACTGTGAAAGACAAACACAGAAACAGAACCGAACCAACACTCTCTTACCAATAAAATAAAGTATGAATGAGCGTGAGGGAGAAAGTGCCTTAGTGCACCATATAAGAAAGGTTCTGAAGTCAACCCAGCAACTCTGTCTCCTACAAAGATGAGTATTATTTAAACAAAGACAACTGTTAGCCCCCATACATCTTCTCAAAAAGATGTAATGGCTGAAAAGGCACAAAAACAGTCACTAGATTCATCCTCTCAATAGGGCGCGTCTATTGAAATTCGCCTGTCTATCAGGGTATCCGATGTAGTGTCACCACCTCAAACATAAACAATTCTTGATGCATAAGGAAAGGTTACATACACAAAGGATGAGTTGACAGAAATAAGAGTTTCATCCATTTTACGGTCAGATTTGATTGTTCAAGTTTTTTTAATGGACCAATTGCCTTTACAGGTGTTAGGAGAGGATACCGATCCAATAGCCATATGTCATTGGTCAGTGTCTACCTCCCCAGGCTTAAAACCCCTGGATGCATCTGCGGATAATGGATCTGACATAGGTGTAGATCGGCAACTTGTTGACAATGATTCAGATATTACCTGATGAGTCACAAAGAAATGTCTTCACAGACATTAGAAGGAAACTTTGATCTTTATGCTAAATTCTTTGGATCATTGTTTACCTTCCCAGAGTTCAAATCTGGAACCTTAAAGGGAAACTAGAAACTTGTAGATTATGACTCAGATTCATTTGGCGAGTCTAACAAGGATGGGGATTTGCGAACTCCCATTGCACCACCAGTGACCTCCTTAAGGATGGCTAAGGAAATTTTCCTTTCATGTACAACCGGATTTTGGAGCTATGAGAGGAGTGATACACTTGTGAGACTGAGTGTAAACACGAGTGGAGAGAAGAGTGAAACACTTGTGAGGAAGAAAGAGAACCACCATATCCCATTCCCTATCCCTAAACATGGTTCTTGATACTTCGGGTCTCGAATCTGTTTATGATTAGAATCGACCTAACATTTACAGACTGGATTAGAATACTTCGAGACCAAACAAGTTGGGAGCTAACAATTGGTAGCAATTGATTGATCTCACATTTGGGAGGTATAAGGAGTTGGAAGATTGGTTAACATGATGATCAATAATGAAGTCATTCTTGCAACATTTAAAGGGATATGGTTGATTCAGACTCTGACTTGTTATTTCTTTTCCAACCAAATACATATGAGAACTCCTTCCGACAACAGCATACATTCCTTCTCTTAGGGGAGATAAAAAGCTTAAGTAATGGTTTGGAGGATTCCTCAACTAAGGGGGAGAAATAGCAGGGATGAGGAAAAGGTAAGCACATGTAAACTACACCACACCATTGTTGTTTGTAACTACGGATCCTATTGTATGGGAGAGGTGGTAAACAAAGGTGATTTCCTAGTGATTCCTAGTGATAAGAAGCAGTGGTTTGGTTCATCACTATTCTTCATAAGGGAAGAAACTATTTTCCAAAAGGGGAGTACCATTGGTTTTTATCTGCGGATCCTATTGTACAGAGACAGGTGGTAAACGAAAGTGATCTCCTTTAAGAAGTTGATTCTAATAGGGGGAAGAAGCAGAGAGATATGCGCTTCTCAACAGGAAATGTGGTTGTACAAAAGAGCTGTTGATGATTACTTCAAGACTGAGAAGGATTATCTGGCAGAGATTTGAAGAACCAAAGAAATGAAGATGAAACTACGTGAAGATCAGTTCAGTGCTAAAGGAACAAGCACCTTCATTTCAGTTACTCAAGAAATCTGGAAATACAGTATTGATCCAGAAAAACCAGTAGCATTATTTATAAGTCCTGGTACATTACTCTTTCTAGTTGTTAGTTGAGTTATCCTCTCTATTTAATTTGTTTGTTAGGTTTAACAATCAAATAGGGGGAGATTGTTGGTGAGATTGCGTAGCTGAATAAACAGTTATGTGCTAACTCAACACAATAACAACACTAGAACATGATAGGTTAATAATACTTCGTCTACACAAGAAATCAGGAAGAATGAAGACAAGGCAAATACAAAGAATCAGAAGATTAGAAGAAGGCCTGAAGTCTGTTTACAGGTCACTAAAAGAAGTTCATTAATATGATCATGCCTCAGTGAAGAACAAAGGTTAAAGACTTTCAGGGTTTCAGAAATGTTGAAGATTCTATATACAAGTTCTACCGAAAGATTTCAGTGTATTGGCATTGATTGAAGATAGACAGTGTTTGGAGTATAGGAATCTGAAGAATTGAAGACAAGGTATATACAGTGGTTAATGAAGACGTTGTCTAAAGTACCATTAAGGATCCAGTGAAAGTACAGTTGTTTATTGACAGTCAGTGATCAAAGCGATAAAAGTTGTTGCAAGCTTAACAATATAATCAAGTCTATAATACGAAGACTTGAATCATGGTTAGTCGTCTGTGAACCAGACCAGTTGCACTAGGCGTCAACAGCTCATGAAAGGAATCTGGGTATTATTTATAGAAGAATTGTTAAGTTGAGGAATGTACTAGGATTTAACGTTTATCTGTTAAAGTACGAGAAGTGGTGCGCGGGGTATACAACTAAACAGCTCAGGGGACTGGCGAAGCTCAAAGTTTAATTGGTAAATTAAAAAAAATTATTTAAAGGACTTTAATATAATTTATTTAATAAACTTAAATTGATTTATCTTATAAACTTTAAATACAGTTATTTTATAAATCTAAATTAGTTTATTTATATAAGTTATATTTAAGTTTATTTTATAAGTTAATTTAGATACAATTTAAACTTAAAAAGAAAAGAAAACAAAAAAAAAGAGAAAAACAAAAATAAAAAAGGAGAAAAAGAAAATACAAAAAAAGGGGAAAAAATAAAAGAAAAACAAAATAAACAAATAAACCAAAATGTGTACAATGTTTTGTTGTTAAGTACATTTACATGTACTTGTTGGTTTAGTAAATGGGGTCGCCACAGGATCTTTCCCCCCGGTCGCCACAAATGTGTGGTATTTATTTTATTTAAGTACAAGTATGGTACTTGTACAGTGGTCGCCATATGCATGAATAAATAATCTAAGTATAGATGCTACTCCTCTCTCTGTACTCTTGGTCGCCACAGAGGAACTAAATCTGTCGCCACATAACAAACTTCTCTCCTCAGCCACACAATTTTATTGGATATAAAGTCGACTCTTTGCAGCAGAAAGATTCAGCCATTCATTTTGGATTAATTTCTGTTCATCTTCTCTCCCAAGAGAGTAGTGAAATGGCAACAAAGATTTACAGAGAAGCTCAAGCTTTTGTATATCCGTTTAACTTCTCACCGGAGTAACGTTATAATGCCCGATTTATTTCTTGTATATTCTTAGGGGCATTATAATCGTTAATCGGTAATTAAATCCTAGTATAACAAAAGCTAGATCATTGTATAGGATTTGATTTGTAAATTTTTGTAGTAGCTAGGAACTTTATTGTTCTTAGATTGTAGACGGTTAATTTATTTACCGGAGTGTAGCAACACCCTCGAGGATTTATATATGAATATATATTTCCCCGAATATCTTGTGTTCCTTCTTTTATCGTTCGAAACACTATACCTCTCAAGAACACGAAACCACTAACCGAGCACTAAATATTATATCCGCTAAAGATTCGAAAGAATTTTTAATTTAGTGATTATCGTATTCAACCCCCCCCCCCCTTCTACGATAATTCGGGACCTAATAGATGATATTGCCAATTTCCAAACAGCCATATCCCTTAGTATAACCTTTGTTGTCTTCTCCAAAAGTAACCACTGGGCCAGCTTTCTCAACCACCTTTGATAACAGGGCTCTATCTCTAGTCATATGCCTTGAACATCCACTGTCCAGAATCCACATGACCTTCTTCTACTTAATGCCCTGAAAATAAAGATAATTAAGTTTTCTTTGGTACCCAAACTAAGTTGGGTCCAGAAGACCTAGAAGCATTTGAATATATAACCTTTCTCTTAATAGAATTGACAGGCTTAACAGTTTTTGCTTTATCATTGACTGTTTCCTTGTCACTTTCAGAAGCCCAACAGACTTGGGCTCGGTGACAGGTGCCACTTTCCCAGCTTTAGGAGGGCTTACAATCTTTGATCTACCAGTATTCTTACTAACATGCTTATCATGATCATGAGATGTATTATGTGAGTGTGTGGAATCAAGATAAGTGTGCATGAAAGATACTACACATGGCATGCAAATAGATTTATCATACTTAGAAACTTTAGGCATGTTAGGTATGTTATGCACATAAGCATTCTTAACATTGTCTACTTTAACCTTTCTACAAGCATGAGTAAGGTGACCAGCAGAACCACAGTTATTACATAACTTCCGAGGGCCATTAGTTCTTATCCTGCCATTTTTACTTCTATTCCTCTTATTCTTGGAAGTAAAACCTAGTATGGAAAAAGATAAGTCAGAGTCACTAGCAACAGACATAGGTTTCTTTGCCTTTTGTCTCCTTGAGAGATCGAGATTCTCAATAAAAATCTCATGATAAATATAAAGATTATCTTCATCAAAGGGCTCAATAGTAGCTTTCTTGAAAAGAGGCTTCTTAGCTTCCTTAAGAACATGAGGTGTACTAGAGGGATTAACAAATATCTCTACAAGCTCATTTTCAACTACTCGTTTCTTAGAAGATTTTCTAAGTTCATCGTATTCTAGGCCTATCCCAACCTATCCACCTACTACTTGATCAGCTATGAGCTTCTTAGCATGATTTGCAGAATCGGTAAAAGCATGCAATTTAGTTTCTAATTCTGCATTCTTCTTCTTAAGCTCGTCCTCTGTTTCAAGGTGCATAGTAATCTTAAGCTCTAAATATTTATTGGTTTGCATAATATTCTCAACACTGACCCTATCTAGAATTAACTTATAATTTTTATTTTAACTTTCTTTAGTTCTACTTAAAGGTCTTCGACATCAAGTAGAGTACATCTTAGTGTTGTACTAACATTTCTATACACTTCTTATACGGCATCATGTTGTTCAATACATTCCTTTATATTGTACCATTGTTGGTGAGACTGCGTAGCTGTATGAACAGTTATGTGATAACTCAACACGAGAACAATACTAGAACATGACAGGTTAATAATACTACAACTACACAAGAAATCAGAAGAAATGAAGACATGGCAAATACAAAGAATCGGAAGATTAGAAGAAGGCTTGAAGTCTTTTTACAGGTCATTAAAAGAAGTTCATTAATATAATCATGCCTCAGTGAAGAATAAACGTTAAAGACTTTCAAGGTTTCAAAAATGATGAAAATTCAGTGTATAAGTGCTACTAGAAGATTTCAGTGTATTAGCATTGATTGAAGATAGACAGTGTTCGAAACATAAGAATCTGAAGAATTGAAGACATGGTATAGATAGAGGTTAAAGAAGACAACTGCAGTCTTGAAGCTATACTCACTGACAGGAGTTTATTTATATATTCAAGCGTCGGTGAAGAACATTGAATGAAGTATTCAAGATTGTAGTGGCAATGTAGACGTTGTCTACAATACCAAAAATGATTCTGGTCAAAGTACATTTTTTTGTTGACAGTCAGTGTTTGAAGCGATAAAGTTGTTGCAAGTTTAACAATGTAATCAAGTCTATAATACGAAGACCTGAATTAGAGCTAGTCGTCTGTGAACCAGACCAGTTACACTAGGCGTCAACGTTTCATGAAAGGAATCTGAGTATTATTAGAAGGATTGTTAAGTGAGTATTCGTATCAGGGAATACAGGTTTTATGATTCAGACGAAGACTCAAGAGAGAAGACTTAAAGATGGGACAGCTCAAGGAATGCAATGCTTTACATAAACTAAGTCAAGGTGATCACTACCTTGTCGTAGGAGTCATCCTGATCAGTATATTGATCTTCAGAAGCGATATCCTGGATGTACTATTCAATATTTCAGTACATGAACTGATCTTGACTTAGTGTGATACTCAGGAATAAATGAGAGCAAGAATAATTTCACAAGTACAGTTTTCATCCCTCTGGTCGCCATAGAGAAATAGGTTGAATTATTTCTAAGGCAAATTCACCCTAGGTTCACTTTGGTCGCCATAGAGAAATGGGTTGAATTTTTTCTAAGGCAAATTCACCCTAGGTTCACCTTGGTCTTCATAGAGAAATGGGTTGAATTTTTTCTAAGGCAAATTTACCCTAGGTTCACCTTGGCCGCCATAGAGAAATGGGTTGAATTTTTTTTTTAAGGAAAATTCACCCTAGGTTCACCTTGGTCGCCAGAGAGAAATGGGTTGAATTTTTTCCAAGGAAAATTCACCCTAGGTTCACCTTGGTCTCCATAGAGAAATGGGTTGAATTTTTTCCAAGGTAAATTTACCCTAGGTTCACCTTGGTCACCATAGAGAATTTTTCTAAGGCAAAATTCACTCTTGGTCGCCACAGAGCTTATATTACCTTGGTCGCCACAGATCCTCAGCCACAACTTTATTGAGTTATCAACTGCATTATGTGGTAAATAATTGGCCACATATTTCAACAGATATAAAGTCTACACTTTGAAGCAGAATGAATCAGTTGTATTGTTCTGAGTTCTATCTTCTTCTCCGACGAGAGGAGATAAAACAAGCAGGAAAGAAAATACAGAGAAACTCCGGGCACATTGTAAATCCGTTATTCTTCTCACCGGAGTAACGTTATAATGCCCGATTTAATTCTTGTATATTCATAGGGGCATTTTAATCGTTACTCGGTAATTAAATCCTTAGACAAACAAAAGCTAGATCATTGTATAGGATTCGATTTGTAAATCTTTGTAGAAGCTAGGAACTTTGTTGTTCTTAGATTGTAGCCGGTTAATTTATTTACCGGAGTGTAGCAACACCCCTCACGGATTTATATATGAATATATACTTCCCCGAATATCTTGTGTTCCTCGTTTTATATTCCCAAACACTATTCATCTCATGAACAGAGAACCACTAACCGAGCACTAAATCTATATCCGCTAAAGATTTAAAAGAATTTTTAATTTAGTGATTATCGTATTCAATCCCCCCCCTTCTACGATAATTCGGGACCTAATAATTGGTATCAGAGCTTGTTGATCGATATACAGATCAGATCCGGTTTGTCAGCCCAAACAGTCAAGTTCTCATATTTTTAGATTTTTTAATTTTCAAAAATTATCAACACTTGAGATTTTTGAATTTTAAATAATTTGGACTTAGCCATAATTTTTATTTCTGATTTATTTATTTTTCCATAAAATTTAAAATTCTTAAAATTAAATTTTTCTTAAATAATAATTTACATTTGATTTAATTTTTAAGAAAATTGAAATTCTTGAAAATTACTTTTCTCGTAATTATTTATTTTTGATTAATTTATTTTCTATTAAAATTAAAAATTCTGGAAATTTAAATTTCTCTTAAATATTAAATTACGGGCACTCAAAGTATTGGTAGACTCAGGATTCCTCTAGGCTTTTAAAGTGGATTTTAATCTTTTGAAGAAAACAAAGACCATGTGCTATTCAGACACAAAATTCCCGAATACGGAAATTGAAGATAATGGTTTTCTCACTCCAATCAAAATGATTTCAAGACCTACAGACGAAAATTGTGTAACATCCTCAAAGGATTACTCCATAGGACACCACTGGGTTTTTAGATGCAGGAAATGATTGAAATTTCTACGGGTACAGTTCTTCTCGAAAATTTTAAAGACAACTCTATGATTCCAGATAATACAGTCACATAGTGGTTTGTACCAATGCTATATTTATCCGGGAATCAATGAGATCATACATGCAGGAATTATAGAGGTCAGAGAGAATAGTGGGGACAAACAAACATCTCAGTTACATGCAATAAAGTTGGAACCTCAGGACTGAATGTAAGAGTTACTGATTGCTGAATCAGAAGAAACTCAGGTAGAAGTACTTGAGAGACTGGACGTCAGGGCAGTGTTTCACTTGTCAGGGAAGTTCAGTCGCATCATATTCACAAGGAGTACATAAGCTACTTCCAAGGATCAAGCCTATCTATTCTGAAGCAGATATTCTTACAAATTCAGTTCAAGAGGTGGTTACATACTGAGGTTGGTACATAAACAAGATTTGATAGCTACAGCTTTGATAAGTAATATGTGTCAAGTAACTATCAGGGGTTTTGCTATAACAGAACAAGAAGCTTGACAAACAAGGATGAGTAGGGATTCCGTTGAAGAGTTGAGACAAAGGTGGATTCCGTTGAAGAGTTGAGACAAAGGTGGAAGTGAAATGTTTTCTTAGGGAAGCAGCCAGTCAAAACTTATAATGCACGGGAAAGATTTGGGATGGATCAGATGACAAGAATAATGAATATCTTGCTTTTATATCAATCTCTGAAGATGGTCCAACTCACACATATCAGGTTTCAAATTCTTGAATCACTCCAATACTTCACTCTCAATATTCAATGCATGATAAGATTATAGAGTTTAAATGTTTAACACTCGCACAAGCATGATAGCATCACACATAGATAATGTTGAACTAGTTTACTAGACTATTTTTCTGGTAACTAGGATTGATGTTTACTTGTGCATGTTACCTTAGATGATCTTAAATATGTATTTGAATATTTGTTGAACATGATTAATTGCTTTAGTGAGGTATATGTTTTTCAAGAATATAAGACCTTTGTTTATGCTTATCTCTTGTATCCTATTACAATGTGATTTATCCATTTAATCCGATTGTTTGTTAAGATGTATTAGTTTATATTTAGATTGAGACAGCTAGACGAGATACATCAACAGGATTGGACTAGATATAATTAGTGATTTATTTGTTAATTTTTGTTTGTTCCATATCATGCCTGTATTGTTTAATTCTTATACGTAATGTTTCTGAATGAATGCCATGTACTCCTACTTCAATACTTGCTTATTTTTATGCCATGAATGCATATCTTAGTACTTGCATTAATTGTAGGAGAAGCATGTTTAGGATTACAATAGGGCAAAAAATGTTAGTCCTCCTTATGTAAGTTTGGAACCAATTTTCCCCTAGCCTAGAGACAAATTTGTCAAGGGTATTAAAATGGAGAAAATGGTCAGTCAAAGATAAGAATTAGCATAATAAGGTTACAACTGTTGTTATCTCTATTTATAATAATATCTCTAATCCATCTGGACCCAAACTGATAAGTTTGGTACCAAGAACTGTTAATCCATTTATGAGTGCATGACATAACAGGTCAATTGATTCATATATATTCTTGGTAATTCACACTCAAGGCGTATGATAAAAGAAAGAGCCTCACAATCAAATATAATTAACAAAAGCTATTCCGTCAGTAATCTTTGGAGATGACATCAAAGTTTTCACTACGGGACAAGCTATAAAGAAAAAGGGATGTCATCATGGATTCAACAATTGATATCACTGATAATAACTAATCATTGTTGTCACTGATAACAATTAAAGCATCTTTCTTGCTGAAAAATCAAGGCACAAATCCTCTTATCAGACGGTTCTGCATCAAAGGACAAAATGTCAATTTAAAGAAGGATTAGTGTCTCATCTGAAGCAGGAAGGTTGAGAAGCTTGCTCTTGTTAGAGTAAGGAAAGGATATGCTTATGGCTAGACTGGAATCTCAAGAAAGGTGAAGTTAATGATTTCTTCTATAAAGCTTCATCTGACTGAAGTTTAGCTATGGCATTAGAAGCTCTCACCCTTGAACATTAACACAAAGAACTCTTTTATAAAAAGGGTTTAGTGAGAGGACTGTTCATCTGAAATTTAGAGGGATGAAGAATGTGAGGCATGTCAAAAAGGGAAGTCAATACAACATCACATCAAAGTACAGACATATCTTAGTGATGGTAGTTGAATACTCTTATTAAACAAAGTTATTTTTCATGCGTTCTCAAGACAAGACATCACAGATGGTGATTGATCATATCAGAAGATCAAGCTGGAAGCAATTGTAAAAGAAATGATCTGCTGATCAGATAATGGGACTGAATTCAAGAAGCATTTCTGATTAATATCTGTAACATCAAGAATATTTTGAAACATATTCAGGACTAGGAGCTCTGTGTCAGAATGGAGTGGTACAAAGAAAGAACCAGGTCTTCATTAAAGCTACAAGGGAAATATTAAGCTAATCAAGACTTTCTAAATACCAAAGGACTGGAGCAGTTAAAACAGTTTGCAACAAGTAAGATCAAACCTTGATCATGGTGTATACATGAAGACTACTAATGAGTTAATGGCCAACAGAAGCAAACACTGGATAACCTGAAAGTGTTTGGAGAGAATATTCTGCAGAAACAAACAATGAAATGTTTTCAGTTGTTTGAAGATCTTGGCATTTGCAGCTAAGACTAGTTAGGATATTTTTCATGGCTACTCAGTGGAGTCTACAACCTACAGGGCATTTGTGGTTGATCAACAGAAGGTGATAGACATTCTAAGTGCACAGTTCAACAACTCCGTGCTCTAAGCTGTTAAAGAAGAAATTAATGGTATTGATGATTCATATCCAAGCAGTGGAATGGCAGTGTATGTTAGATATATTTGATAATATCATGACTAATATGATTTATGTTTAGTTTTCAGATCTTACTTAAACAGGACAAATTAGTACTTACTGAAATCAGCACTTATACTGAAGTCAGAACTTAAGTGATCAGTACTTAAGGTTCAGGAGATATTTATCAGGAGATAATATCAGAACTTAAAGGAAACTTTCAGATAAGGAAGGCGGCTGATTGAAAGGAAAGAAGATCAAGACAAATGTAAGAAGAGATATGCATAAAGAAGGAATTCTATGAAGAATGGAATACTTGGAAGAAAAGATATCTGATTGATATATTTTAGGAAGCAGAATTATATTCCATATCAATTAGCGATTATCTTGTAACTGTGTGATATATAAACACAGACATAGGGTTTACACTATAAGTGTTATCATTATCGAGAATATTATTCATTGTAACCCTAGCAGCTCTCGTGATATTTGTTCATCACTGAGAGAGGACAGTTCCATATTGTAACAGAGTTTATTGTATTGAATAAAGTTTGTTTTCGGTTACTTGTATTCGATTTGATTGTGCTATACACTTTATTCAACCCCCTTCTACAGTGTGTGTGATCTAACAAGTGGTATTAGAGCCTATCTGTTAACACACAAATAGTTTAATATCCAAAAACAATCATGTCTGAAGCAGAAACTCCAACCAAGCCCACCAAAACTGAAGAACCACCAAAGACTCAAATCCATAGTCGATATGAGGCTATTAGAGTTCCCATACTGAAGCCATCTGAATATCCTATATGGAAGGTGAGGATGGCTATGTTTCTGGAAGCTACTGATCCAGAATATCTTGACAGAATCCATGAAGGACCTCACAAGCCAACAAAACTCGCTGTTGTAGTTGCAGGTGAAGCAGCAAAGTCTGTACCAAAGGAGAAGAGTGATTACACTGCTGAAGATATCGCTTCAATTGCTAAGGATGCTAAGGTACGACACATGCTGCATAGTGCCATTGATAATGTAATATCAAACAGGGTAATTAACTGCAAGACTGCAAAGGAGATATGGGATGCCTTGGAGACAAAGTGCAGGGAACTGATTCGATCAAGAAGAACAGGAAGACAATACTCACTCAAGAGTATGAACACTTTGACTCAAAGCCTAATGAGTCATTGACTGATTTATATGACAGATTTGTCAAACTCTTGAATGATTTGTCACTAGTTGATAAGGAGTATGATATTGAAGATTCAAACCTTAAATTCCTGTTAGCTCTTCCTGAAAGTTGGGATTTGAAGGCAACAATTATAAGAGACAACTATAATCTTGAAGAAATAACTCTTAATGAAATTTATGGGATGCTCAAGACTCATGAACTTGAGATGGAACAAAGAAGCAAGAGGAAAGGAGGAAAGTCAAGGACAGTTGCTCTTAAGGCTGAAGAAGAATCCCCCAAGGCAGCTACCTCAAGGAAAGGCAAGGGAAAAGTGTAATAACCCCAAAATTTTGAACTTTTTTGTAACCCTTATGAATAGTGTTTTTGTTGTTATTGCTGAATAAGAAAATTGTTCATGTCACACTATGTAGGGGTTCTTTTATGGATATTCTGAGATTTTATTGGTACTCTATATGATATATAAGTGTATGTAAACATCGTCAGAATCCAAATTTGAACCTTTTGATTTTTCTCGAAAATCCACCAGATATCGAAAGAATTGAGTATAAGGTAACAAGATAAAAAGGATTTAAATTCAAGGATTTTACTAGAGGATCATAAAAAGGAATATAATGTATTGACAAAGGTTAAGGGAACCTAAGTAATAAGATCCCGGGCATGATCCCTCAAACGATAAATGAAAACGAAAGTTAAGCGAACCGTATAACAGATCAGCGGTCATTAGCCAAATAATTAAAAGCTAATCAAAGAGATTAGTGGGGATGATGTCATCAAACCAATGAGAAGAGGACAAAGGAGGGAGGGTGACATCACATGGTGACATAAGCATGACCAAGCAAGTGTGTTGTTGGTTGAATTAGAACCACACAAAAGTTACCATGGTAAAAAGGTAATAAAACAAAACAAAACAAATCAAAAAATCAACCAACCAAGCCAACAATTCATTTTCACCAAAAAAACAACATTTTCTCACCTTCCTTCTTCCATGCTCTCGGCTTTTTCTTCTTTTCCAAAGCAAGAAAATCAAAGATCAAGTTCCATGCATTGTTAAATCACAAGGTAATTATCTAAGACTCCTTATGCATAGTTATGGATATCCTATAAGTTTGAGCTCCTAAATCATTCACAATCTCTTCCTAAAAATCATGGAAGAAGATGGTGAATAGTGTTTTTCAAGAACTAAAATTTTTATTCTTGAAGTTTTGTTTAGTTTAAGCTTGGATAAGGACTTTAAGGGTGATTCCAAGCCATTCTCTTGATTCTCCACTCTCCAAGGAAGGTATAACCCCTCCAAACCCTAACTTTATTTGAGTAATTAGGTTTAGTTTTGTTGATTTTAATTCATGGGAGGCTTTCTTGTTGTGAATGTAGAGATTAGTTAGTTTTGTGAAGTTTTGGAGTGGTAATTCTTGGATTGTTGATTAATGAACTTAAGTGTAGTTAAGTTCAAGTTTAAGAATAAGTATAAATTGTTAATTTTGATTTGTTGGGGCTGTAATGATGTAGTATGGATGGAGTTTTGATTGGGTTGTGATTTTGGATTGATTGTGGGTTGAATTGGAGTGTTATAAATTTGGGTAATCGCGTAAACATAGCCGTCGTAATGTCCGATTTACTTTAGACTGTTTTTGTTCTTAACACTAGGACCCGTGAACTCACTGCTAGGTTTTGACCATTGCCATTATTAGATAGTTAATGTTACGAGATTCGTTTTGATATGTAGTTCGTTTGATTCCGATGTACGGTTTAGGAGAAACGGTCGTTTTAAGTAACGACGTTTCACGAACGAATCATTACCCCTCGCCTTACTTTGAAACATAGGTTAAAGACCTAAAAGACTAATTGGAGTATGAAACATTTATGTAAAGTGTGTTAGGCAGTTGGTAAGACACTCGCGAAAGAATCGCCTTAAAACTCGTAATAGTTAATTTATTAAAAATGGTGGAGCCGAGGGTACTCGAGCGACTTAAGAGAATCAGTAAGCGCAAAGCGAGCGTTAGAGTCTAAATTGGTTAAAGTATAGATTTATAAGTGACTTTGGTTTAATTCCAACTTATATGTTGTTTATAGGTTACCAGACTCGTCCCAAGCCATTTATAACCCCCAGTCACTCAGGCAAGTTTTCTATCCGTTATACTGTTGTTGTGATGTATACATTTGTACATGCATTATCTTGTGATAGATGCATAATGGTTACTTAGCAAATTCTTGCGATATATTGTAGCATGTGATATGGTATATATGCATGCCTGTTTCGTATTCTTGATACATATATCTGTTGATTCAGTTGATAATACCTATGCTAGAGATAAGCGGTAATTTGCATATACCCTTAGTATAGGGGACCCAAAGGTGAACTTTTTCTAAAACCGGGAGTCGAGGCTTCCGAGTATAATATATATATATATATATATATATATATATATATATGAATAGTTTTCAAAACTATGAATCGAATAAGGTTTATTCGATAACTTTATTTTATTAATGAATATTATCTTGAATATTCATTCGAGGGCTTATGATCCCGTTTATTTTATTATTGAATATTATCTTGAATATTCATTCGAGGGCTTATGATCCCGTTTATTTTATTATTGAATATTATTTTGAATATTCATTCGAGGGCTTATGACTCCGTTTATTTTATTAATGAATATTATTTTGAATATTCATTCGAGGACTTATGACTCCGATTATTTACTAAATAATATTCTTTATTTTATTATAGAATAATGTGTCGATAATCAAACTTACTTTTGATTATTCAAATAAAGATATTACTTTGGTATAAGTACATCTTTGGTTATTTAAGATTCATTTCAAGTATAAGTTTTACAACTTCTACTTCAATTATTTTATAAAGATTATTCTTTATGGGAAGATTATTTAAATAATAATATTCAGATATTTTCTAATATATTGGGACTGATTTATTTTATTAAATCAGCATTACTCCAAACATTCTTAAAAATGTTTTGCGAGTCTTCAAAATGATTTTAAAAGTTAGAGCGGATCCCAAAACTCATTTTATATTTAAGATCCTCCTTTCGAAGAGGATTTAAATACTCGCTCAAAACCTGAGGGATCCGGCTCTGTGGTGTGTTTTATATTCGCAACAAGGTTGCTGTCTTGATAAAAGAGTTTTTGATTACTTACCCAATACTTGGGAAGTAAAATTCTTGGAAAAAGTTAATCCATTAACAGGCATCGCCTGGGAAATATCGGTGAGTTTTCCTTTCCAACTAGATACGACTTCTTGGTGGAGTCGTATCAACAAGTTTCTACTTGGGGAAGGTGAGGACGAGCTTTACGTTTCAGAGTCATGGATTTCATCTGAACTAGGAGTGGCGTAAGTGGTCGAGTGGCGCCGGCCCAGCCTTATTATATTGGCCCAAATGACCTGGAAGTTCCGCAAGACGGTACATTCCTTAGGAGTCCAGTGTTCGGTTGACAAGTAAATCCGACAGGTTCTCTTCTACATGTAGAAAATGGTGGGATTGCACTACTACGACTGATCATCGTAAGTGGTCTTCCTGGCGTGACAAAACTCCTGTAATGAGTTCATCATCCCGTTGGATAATTCTGCAACACTACCCGTAGCATTTCGATCGAAAGGCTATGAATGGGTGGTTGCCGAAGCATTGACAGGATCAAATAGTTTTAATGGTGTTCCCATTGAATGAAGTATCTCGTAACTTTATTTCCTTTAAAAATATTTCAAAGATTGAATCTATTCAAGTTTTTACTTGTGGTCTCATCTATGGGATGGCCTTTTGAAACTTATTATACTTTGAACAGTAATAGTTCAAGTAGATTTCTAAAAATGGTATAAGTATAATGAAGTAATTAGTAACTTCATCTTCCTTAAAACTTATATCCAGTAAGTAATTACCTTACACTTGATAAAGGTTCTAGTAAGTTATCCATTTAGATACTTGCATTATTGTTTACACTATATATTATCTTGCGAGTTGTAATGCTCACTCTTGCTTTATTTCTTCATCACACAACAACAGTTAGGAAAGATGGCCAAACTCAAGCAGACCCAGTACAAGCGCGTGGGAAGCGTCCCGCGTCTTCCCGTTGATGTTGTAGCTGCTATAGCTGCAGAGGTAGATCTATTGGTAGATCAGGCATTCTACTTTTGGGAACCAAATATTGCATAATTATAACTTGTGGCAGATAATGGCAATTAATTGTAAACTTATCAAGTAATCATTTTGGGTTGTAATAACTTTTAAATTATGGATTCAAGAACTTGTACTTATTTCAATTTCATCTCTGAGTGTGTGTTAGTGTGGGGTCATAGCATGAGGTTATTTATTATTAATTAAGTTAAGTGATATTGTGGAAAGAAATACCGTGACGACCCGGATCCCCGACCCCGGATCTGGGGGTATTACAATAACTTAAGTTCTGATAACTTAAGTTCTGATAACTTAAGTTCTGATATCTTAAGTTCTGACTTCAGTATAAGTACTGATTTCCAGTTAAGTACTGATTTGTCCTGTTAAGTAAGATCTGAAAACTAAACACAAATCATATTAGTCATGAAATTATCATATTAGTCATGAAATTATCATAATCCCTTGAGGAGGGAGCTGACGGGGATAGAGCTCACGTCCCGAGCGAGACTCCGATCGCTCCAAGGGGACAGGCATGGTAGGATCTCCAGGCGGCAGGCCGACTATATCTTCCGTCGTGCGATGGAAAGGGTATGGGAGCTGACCCGCTCTGGTGTGTGATTCAGGACTGACGATGGGATAGTCCAGTTCTCTAGTTAGTCGAGGCCTTAGTAAGAGCCAATTTTCCGGGATAGTTGACTTGTATATAGCATCCCTTTTTCTGACTAGACAGATAGACTCTTGTGTATCACTTTTGGGACAGATGGCTGTAGCACTGTTGTACTTTTGACCAGATCAAACTATGTATTTCTCGCATTATGTATATATTTGTTTCCTTTCGGTTCGGTTCCTTAGTGACGAGATCACTTTTTTTATCATTATTATTACTGCACTTCTTATTAGAACTATCATAAAATAATAGAATTGCGAGATACATTCTCCCCATTATAGAGTTGTGCAAGGCACAATGTTGAGTATGATTGTGACCTAACGTTGATTTTTCCCAATATTTTTTTTTATTATCAGTATCATGCCGCCAAGAAAGATTGGAACTAGGGCGAACCCTGGATCTGAGGACCAGGGAAGCCATAACCAGGACGATAGGAACCAGGAACACAGTAAAGAGGAAGACGAGGATTATGTTGAACATGATGACTCCTTGTATGAAGAGGAGAAGGAAATATATGATGTTGAGGGATTTGAGATAGAGGCCGAGGAAGGAGAAACTGAGGTTGAGCAACCAATACCAAATCCAGGCATGGATCCCATGGGCCAGTTCATGCAACTACTAAGGCAGAACTTGGAACGTCAACCCAACCCACCCCTCAAGGAAATAACAATGCTGTGGCAAATTCTTTCAGGGCTTTTAAGTCCCTTAAGCCCCCTGAGTTCCACGGATCAGCCGACCCAGTTGAGGCAGGGGCATGGTTAAAGGAAATGGAGAAATCCTTTGAGATTCTGAGTATCGATGAGGCACAGAAGACTGTATTTGATACCTACCTTCTGAAAAGAGAGGCTAACTACTGGTGGGAGGCCAAGAAAAACATGGAGACAGATGCTATTATAACCTGGGAGAGATTCAGTCAGTTGTTTCTGGGAAAATATTTCCCGAGGTTTATGGAAAACCAGATGGAGCTCAATTTCTTGGAGCTAAAGCAGAATAACTTATCTGTAGCAGAGTATGAAGCGAAATTTACTGAGTTATCAAGGTTTGTGCCGAAATTTGTGAGCACCGAGGAAAAGAAAGCTAAGAGGTTTCAGCAGGGACTGAAACCGTGGATTCAGAATAGGGTGGCAATCCTTGAGCTTACGGATTATGCCACTCTGGTGCAAAAGGCAACAATTGTAGAAGCCGAAAGTGAACAAATGCAGAAGGAAAGAGAGAAGAAGGGAATAAAAAGGAAAAGCATGAGCATGGGTGGAGGTTCTACAGGAAGGAGCTTCCCAACTAGATTTAATCGAGGAGCAGTGTCCCTACCGGGAAAGAACACTGGGTTTAAGCGGCCAATGAGTGTGAATGTGAGCCAGGGCAGCCAGAAGTCAAGAATGTCCTATTCCAACCAGTCTCGATCCTCATTGCCAGCCTGTAACACTTGTGGAAGGATGCATTCTGGGGAATGTAAGGGAAAGCCAATAACCTGCTTTAAGTGTGGACAAGTGGGCCACTATTCCCACAAATGCCCTTCGTCAGACCCTGCCGTCATTCCAACCACCACTTGTCATCAGTGTGGACGCCCGGGTCATTGGAAGAAGGAATGCCCAATGAACAAACCAGCAGCTTCAGGAGCCAGCAGGGCTGCCTCCAATAAGCCACCTACTGCAAGGACTTTCAACATGACAGTCCAGGATGCTATGAAAGACTCAGATGTGATAGCAGGTACCCTTTCTCTAAATTCAGTCAGTGCAAACGTTTTATTTGATTCAGGAGCAACTAAATCTTTTATATCAAAAGACCTTGCGCGTAAATTAAGACTTAAGGCTGAACCCTTGATAGAACCCTTACAAGTAGAAATAGCCAATCATGAAATTATTCCTGTTAACCAGATTCACCCCGCCTGTGAGTTAGGCATAGGGGAACAATCTTTTAGTGTTGATCTGATTCCTTTTAAATTAGGGGAGTTTGATGTAATTTTGGGAATGGACTGGCTATCTAGCAATGATGCTCAGATAGACTGTAAGGGGAAGAAAGTTAAGTTAAATATCCCAGGAAAGAAAGAAGTCCTATTTAGAGGAAAGAAAGAAGTCCTATTTAGAGGAAAGAGGCAGACACATAAATTTTTGACTATGGCCCAGGCCAGAATGATGTTACGAAAAGGAAATGAGGCTTACCTAGCCTATGTGGTGGACACGCAGAAGGAGGTGCCCAACTTACAAGATATTCCGGTAGTCAATGAATTTGAAGACGTATTCCTACAAGACCTTCCGGGATTACCACCCAATAGAGTGATTGAATTTGCTATTGAGTTGGCCCCCGGGACGGCGCCAGTTTCAAAAGCACCTTACCGGTTAGCCCCATTAGAAATGAAGGAATTAGCTACCCAATTGCAGGAACTTTTGGATAAGGGTATGATAAGACCCAGTGTGTCTCTGTGGGGATCACCAGTGTTATTTGTTAAGAAGAAGGATGGGAGTATGAGGCTATGCATCGACTATCAAGAGTTGAACAAGCTAACCATAAAGAACAGGTACCCGTTACCTAGAATAGACGATCTGTTCGACCAGCTAAAGGATGCTGTTTATTTTTCCAAGATTGACCTGAGAACTGGATATCACCAACTAATGATTAAACCCGAAGATATTCCCAAGACAGCGTTCCGTACCAGGTATGGGCACTATGAGTTCTTGGTAATGTCCTTTGGATTAACCAATGCCCCAGTGGCTTTCATGGATTTAATGAACAGAGTATTTAAGAAGCACTTGGACAAGTGTGTGATAGTTTTTATCGATGATATTTTAATCTACTCAAGGACTGAGGCAGAACATGCAGAGCATTTAAGGATAGCTCTAGGAATACTCAGAGAGGAACAGTTATATGCCAAATTCACGAAGTGTGAATTCTGGCGGAATGAAGTACAGTTTTTAGGACATGTGATCAATAAAGAAGGAGTATTGGTCGACCCCTCCAAGATAGAGGCGGTCTCAAATTGGGAAAGGCCAACCACACCCACAGAGGTAAGGAGTTTCATAGGATTGGCCGGCTACTATCGTAGATTTGTACACGACTTTGCGAAGATCGTAACCCCTTTGACACGACTTACCCGTAAGACAGAGAAGTTTGAATGGACGGAGAAATGCGAGAACAGTTTTCAGGAATTAAAGAAAAGGTTGGTAACGGCCCTGGTGTTGGCATTGCCAGACGGAAAAGGAGATTTTATGATATATAGTGACATGTCGCACAAAGGATTAGGGTGTGTGCTTATGCATCACGGTAAAGTGATTGCGTATGCGTCGAGACAACTGAAGGAATACGAGATTAGATATCCTACTCATGACCTTGAGCTCGCAGCAATAGTTTTTGCCCTAAAAATTTGGAGGCACTACTTGTATGGAGAGAAGTGCGAGATTTTCACAGACCATAAGAGCCTCAAGTACATATTTACGCAGAAAGAGCTCAACATGCGCCAGAGGAGATGGTTAGAGCTAATCAAGGACTATAATTGTGAGATTCTCTATCATCCGGGGAAAGCCAATGTGGTGGCTGATGCCCTTAGTAGAAAGGAAAGACTTAGAATGATAATGATTTCGGAAGTATTGATAAAGGATTTCGAGAGGATGGAAATAGAAGTAAAGGTAACCGGAACCGGAACTGAAAAGCTGTTTGAGATCTCAATACAGCCAGAGTTATTGGAAAAGATCAGATTGTGCCAATAGATAATAATGAATGAAGGCAGAGAGTCAATGACTGGAGACGAGATCCATACTGAGAAAGATGATAAAGGGATAATGAGGTACTCCTACCGGATTTGGGTTCCGAATGTTCAAGAGCTTAAATATGAGATTTTGGATGAAAGCCATAGTTCAAGGTATTCCATTCACCCGGGAAGCACCAAGATGTATAGGGATTTGAAGGAATATTACTGGTGGCCCAACATGAAGAGGGACGTAGCAGAATGGGTAAGCAAATGTTTGACTTGCCAAAGAGTAAAGACAGAGCACCAGAGACCCAGTGGACTCTTACGACCCCTGGAGATTCCCGAATGGAAATGGGAACAGATAGCCATGGATTTTGTTGTCGGTTTACCAAGGATGAAAGCCAACCATGATGCCATATGGGTGATTATAGACCGACTGACAAAGTCAGCTTATTTCATTCCTATCAATGAGAGATACACAGTCGATAGACTGGTGGACATTTACCTTAAGGAAATAGTGACGCGACATGGAGTCCCAGCGTCCATTGTCTCAGACCGAGACCCCAGGTTCAACTCCAGATTTTGGAGGAGCTTTCAAGAATGTGCGGGGACCAAGTTAAATATGAGTACCGCTTACCATCCCCAGACGGATGGGTAGAGTGAAAGGACCATCCAGACACTAGAGGATATGTTGAGAGTCTGTGCAATAGACTTTAAAGGAAGTTGGGATGATCACTTGCCGTTGATCGAATTTTCTTATAACAATAGCTTTCATGCTAGCATCGGAATGCCGCCTTATGAGGCCCTGTACGGAAGAAGGTGTCGATCTCCCTTATACTGGGATGAAGTAGGAGAGCGGAAGATGCTCGGACCCGAAGTGGTCCAAAGGACCAAAGACATAGTGGATCTCATCAGAGGACGGCTGGTAGCAGCCCAAGACAGACATAAGAAATATGCAGACCTAGCCCGAAAGGACAAGGAGTATGGAGTAGGGGACTTAGTACTACTAAAAGTATCCCCTTGGAAGGGGTTAATGAGATTTGGAAAGAAAGGAAAACTAAGCCCAAGATACATTGGACCTTTTGAGATACTAAGACGGATTGGGAAGTTGACTTACGATCTAGCCTTACCCTTGAACCTACAACAAGTTCATAATGTGTTCCATGTGTCAATGCTAAGGAAGTATCATTGGGATGCCAGACACATAGTGGAGTACGAGCATGTGGATATGCAACCAGATCTGACTTACATGGAGAAATCGGTAAAGATTATGGATAAGAAGGAGCAGGTGCTTCGGAACAAAGTGATCAAGCTAGTCAGAGTGCTATTGCAGAATCATAATGTGGAGGAATCAACTTGGGAACTAGAGAGCGCAATGCTAGAAAAGTACCCCCATTTGTTTTCTATTTGATTCCGGGACGGAATCCTTTTAAGGAGGGGAGACTGTAATAACCCCAAAATTTTGAACTTTTTTGTAACCCTTATGAATAGTGTTTTTGCTGTTATTGCTGAATAAGAAAACTGTTCATGCCACACTATGTAGGGGTTCTTTTATGGATATTCTGAGATTTTATTGGTACTCTATATGATATATAAGTGTATGTAAAGATCGTCAGAATCCAAATTTGAACCTTTTGATTTTTCCCGAAAGTCCACCAGATATCGAAAGAATTGAGTATAAGGTAACAGGATAAAAAGGATTTAAATTCAAGGATTTTAATAGAGTATCATAAAAAGGAATATAATATATTGAGAAAGGTTAAGGGAACCTAAGTAATAAGATCCCGGGTATGATCCCTCAAACGATAAACGAAAACGAAAGTTAAGTGAACCGTATAACAGATCAGCGATCATTAGCCAAATAATTAAAATCTAATCAAAGAGATTAGTGGGGATGATGTCATCAAACCAATGAGAAGAGGACAAAGGAGGGAGGGTGACATCACATGGTGACATAAGCATGACCAAGCAAGTGTGTTGTTGGTTGAATTAGAACCACACAAAAGTTACCATGGTAAAAAGGTAATAAAACAAAACAAAACAAATCAAAAAATTAACAACCAAGCCAACAATTCATTTTCACCAAAAACACAACATTTTCTCACCTTTCTTCTTCCATGCTCTCGGCTTTTTCTTCTTTTCCAAAGCAAGAAAATCAAAAATCAAGTTCCAAGCATTGTTAAATCACAAGGTAATTATCTAAGACTCCTTATGCATAGTTATGGATATCCTATAAGTTTGAGCTCCTAAATCATTCATAATCTCTTCCTAAAAATCATGGAAGAAGATGGTGAATAGTGTTTTTCAAGAACTAAAATTTTTGTTCTTGAAGTTTTGTTTAGTTTAAGCTTGGATAAGGACTTTAAGGGTGATTCCAAGCCATTCTCTTGATTCTCCACTCTCCAAGGAAGGTATAACCCCTCCAAACCCTAACTTTACTTGAGTAATTAGGTTTAGTTTTGTTGATTTTAATTCATGGGAGGCTTGCTTGTTATGAATGTAGAGATTAGTTAGTTTTGTGAAGTTTTGGAGTGGTAATTCTTGGATTGTTGATTAATGAACTTAAGTGTAGTTAAGTTCAAGTTTAAGAATAAGTATAAATTGTTAATGTTGAGTTGTTGGGGCTGTTATGATGTACTATGGATGGAGTTTTGATTGGGTTGTGATTGTGGATTGATTGTGGGTTGAATTGTAGTGTTTTAAATTTGGGTAATCGCGTAAACAAAGCCGTCGTAATGTCCGATTTACTTTAGACTGTTTTTGTTCTTAATATTAGGACCCGTGAACTCACTGCTCGGTTTTGACCATTGCCATAATTAGATAGTTCATGTTACGAACTTCGTTTTGATATGTAGTTCGTTTGATTCCGATGTACGGTTTAGGAGAAACGGCCGTTTTAAGTAACGACGTTTCACGAACGAATCATTACCCCTCGTCTTACTTTGAAACATATGTTAAAGACCTAGAAGGACTAATTGGAGTATGAAACATTTATGTAAAGTGTGTTAGGCAGTTGGTAAGACACTCGCGGAAGAATCGCCTTAAAACTCGTAATGGTTAATTTATTAAAAATGGTGGAGCCGAGGGTACTCGAGCGACTTAAGAGAATCAGTAAGCGCAAAGCAAGCGTTAGAGTCTAAATTGGTTAAAGTATAGATTTATAAGTGACTTTGGTTTAATTCCAACTTATATGTTGTTTATGGGTTACCAGACTCGTCCAAAGCCATTTATAACCCCCAGTCGCTCAGGCAAGTTTTCTATCCGTTATACTGTTGTTGTGATGTATACATTTGTACATGCATTATCTTGTGATAGATGCATAATGGTTACTTAGCAAATTCTTGCGATATATTGTAGCATGTGATATGGTATATATGCATGTCTGTTTCGTATTCTTGATACATATATCTGTTGATTCAGTTGATAATACCTATGCTAGAGATAAGCGGTAATTTGCATATACCCTTAGTATAGGGGACCCAAAGGTGAACTTTTTCTAAAACCGGGAGTCGAGGCTCCCGAGTATAATATATATATATGAATAGTTTTCAAAACTATGAATCGAATAAGGTTTATTCGATAACTTTATTTTATTAATGAATATTATCTTGAATATTCATTCGAGGGCTTATGATCCCGTTTATTTTATTATTGAATATTATCTTGAATATTCATTCGAGGGCTTATGATCCCGTTTATTTTATTATTGAATATTATTTTGAATATTTATTCGAGGTCTTATTACTCCGTTTATTTTATTAATGAATATTATTTTGAATATTCATTCGAGGACTTATGACTCTGATTATTTACTAAATAATATTCTTTATTTTATTATAGAATAATGTGTCGATAATCAAACTTACTTTTGATTATTCAAATAAAGATATTACTTTCGTATAAGTAAATCTTTGGTTATTTAAGATTCATTTCAAGTATAAGTTTTACAACTTCTACTTCAATTATTTTATAAAGATTATTCTTTAAGGGAAGATTATTTAAATAATAATATTCAGATATTTTCTAATATATTGGGTCTGATTTATTTTATTAAATCAGCATTACTCCAAACATTCTTAAAATTTTTTTGCGAGTCTTCAAAATGATTTTAAAAGTTAGAGCGGATCCCAAAACTCATTTTATATTTAAGATCCTCCTTTTGAAGGGGATTTAAATACTCGCTTAAAACCTGAGGGATCCGGCTCTGTGGTGTGTTTTATATTCGCAACAAGGTTGCTGTCTTGATAAAAGAGTTTTTGATTACTTACCCAATACTCGGGAAGTAAAATTCTTGGAACAAGTTAATCCATTAACAGGCATCGCCTGAGAAATATCGGTGAGTTTTCCTTTCCAACTAGATACGACTTCTTGGTGGAGTCGTATCAACAAGTTTCTACTTGGGGAAGGTGAGGACGAGCTTTACGTTTCAGAGTCATGGATTTCATCTGAACTAGGAGTGGCGTAAGTGGTCGAGTGGCGCCGGCCCAGCCTTATTATATTGGCCCAAATGGCCTGGAAGTTCCGCAAGACGGTACAGTCCTTAGGAGTCCAGTGTTCGGTTGACAAGTAAATCCGACAGGTTCTCCTCTACATCTAGAAAATGGTGGGGTTGCACTACTACGACTGATCATCGTAAGTGGTCTTCCTGGCGCGACAAAACTCCCGTAATGAGTTTATCATCCAGTTGGATAATTCTGCAACACTACCCGTAGCATTTCGATCGAAATGCTACGAATGAGTGGTTGCCGAAGCATTGACAAGATCAAATAGTTTTAATGGTGTTCCCATTGAATGAAGTATCTCGTAACTTCATTTCCTTTAAAAATATTTCAAACATTGAATCTATTCAAGTTTTAACTTGTGGTCTCATCTATGGGATGACCTTTTGAAACTTATTATACTTTGAACAGTAATAGTTCAAGTAGATTTCTAAAAATGGTATAAGTATAATGAAGTAATTGGTAACTTCATCTTCCTTAAAACTTATATCCAGTAAGTAATTACCTTACACTTGATAAAGGATTCTAGTAAGTTATCCATTTAGATACTTGCATTATTGTTTACACTATATATTATCTTGCGAGCTGTAATGCTCACTCTTGCTTCATTTCTTCATCACACAATAACAGTTAGGAAAGATGGCCAGACTCAAGCAGACCCAGCGCAAGCGCGTGGGAAGCTTCCCGCGTCTTCCCGTTGATGTTGTAGCTGCTATAGCTGCAGAGGTAGATCTATTGGTAGATCAGGCATTCTACTTTTGGGAACCAAATATTGTATAATTATAACTTGTGCCAGATAATGGCAATTAACTATAAATTTATCAAGCAATCATTTTGGGTTGTAATAACTTTTAAATTGTGGATTCAAGGACTTGTACTTATTTCAATTTCATCTCTGAGACTATAACGGGTTGTGGTGTGTGTTAGTGTGGGGTCACAGCATAAGGTTATTTATTATTAATTAAGTGAAGTGATATTGTGGAAAGAAAGACCGTGACGACCCGGATCCCTGACCCCAGATCTGGGGGTGTCACAAAAAGCGCTCATCACAAAGTCTGATACTGAGTCATCAAGTTCTGATAGTGATGATGACTCAGAAACTGAAAGCTTGCCTGAGATGGATGGTAATGAAGAGATGATGAAGCTGTGTGCTCTTATGGTGAAAGGAATCACAAGGATTGCATACAGGAAGTTTAGGAAGGGAAATAAGTTTTCCAGGAAAGGTGCAAGTTCTGATAAGAAGAATTTCAGAAAATCTGAAGGCAAAGGAGGGAAGTCTGACAGAGGAGATTACACAAATGTTAAATGCTACAACTGTGGTGAGAAAGGCCATATATCTCCTGATTGCAAGAAAGTGAAGAGTGACAAAGGCAAGGCTCTTGTCACAAAGAAGAAAAGCTGGACAGACACTTCAGATTCTGAAAGTGAGGAGAACTATGCCTTGATGGCAAATGCTGATACGGAAAATGCTGACAGCAGTCCTGAAGCTGCTGAGTTAAAGGTACCTCAAACTACTTATGCCTTTCATACTGATGATATTAATGAGTTGAGAAGATATCTTAAAACCATGTTCATTAGTTATAGAGATCAAACTTTAACATGTGAAAGATTAACTTCTGAAAATCTTGCTTGTGAAAAGAGGAATGATTATTTAGAAAAAGAGTTAGTCATGTTCCATCAAACTCAGAAAGATAGAGATGATGCTTTCTAAAACTCAGAAAGTACTTAAAATGAATGAATCTCTAAAAACTGAGCTAGAAAAGGAAAGAGAGATTATCAGGACTTGGACAAACTCTGGCAGAACAACTTAGAATTTGTTAAGTAGTGAAAACTGGAAAGAGGGCTTAGGTTATGGAGATGATAAAAATGATAAAGGAACTGTAGATATTAAGCCTATAGTTGTTAAACAAAAGCCAAAGTTAAAACCTGTTAAGTTTGTAGCTGTAAAGTCTGAACCTGAGAAATTAAAAGTTAAAGAGGAATTAACTTCTGATAAACTAAAACAGGAAAAGATAACTGAAGTAAACGTAGGCTTAATGACAAAGAAGCAGCTTAAACATAAGCTAAAAGATGTAAAGAATATAAACAAGGTAAAGTCTCCTAGGAAAAATAGGAATGGAAAGGAAGGTATAAATAAAAGCAATGATTATAAGCCTGTTCCTAATGCTCCTAGAAAAACATGTCATAACTGTGGAAGTTCTAACCATCTGGCTTCTTTTTGCAGGAAGAATAAGAACATAAACTCCTTACCTTCAAAGTCAGGAGTTAAGAGTCAGTCTGTTAGATATAGGCCACAAAATCCTTGTTTTCATTGTGATAGTTTATGGCATTCCATTTATACTTTTAAGGAATATCATAGTTTGTACTATGATTATTATCAAGTAAAACCTTCTTTAAAGAAAGTTAGCATTGTTCCTTCTAGTGTAAGTGTTGATACAAAGTATGATTGTATAAATGCTGATAAGAAAAATGTTAACATAAACTCTGATGCTAAATCTACTGCAAATGTTAACAAAATTAATAAGGCCACAGGATCCAAGCAAGTCTGGGTCCTTAAAACTAATCATTAGTGGTTTTTGTGATTGCAGGGCAACAGGAAAAACATCCTAGTTCTGGACAGTGGATGTTCAGGACATATGACTCGAAATAAAGCCCTGCTATCAGAATTTATAATGAAGGCTGGCCCAAGTGTTTCTTATGGAGATGGCAACATTGGAAAAACATTGGGATATGGCAATATCAATCTTGGGAATGTCATCATTAAAGAAGTAGCTCTTGTCTCAGGACTTAAACACAATCTGCTGAGTGTTAGTCAAATCTGTGATAGAGGTTATCATGTGGATTTCTTTGAAGAACATTGTGAAATTGTAAGCAAATCTACAGGCAAAGTTGTTCTGATGGGATACAGGCATGGTAACATTTGTGGCGCCCTCCAAACCCGGGTCAGAAGTTTGGAGTCCACAAACACACACACACACCTTATTTATAACCTGCTTATAACAATAATAAAGATAACAATAATATGCAGTGACCCTATTTACCAACTATCACGGATTGTAACAGGCTAAAGTATGCACACAAGCCACACATCTACTTATATTACATACCGTTCAAATCCCAATCATTCAAACTCAAACTGAGTATTAAACTTTATTACAAACTTTTACAGACTTAAATTATTCCAAAAGCCTACTAGCTCAGCTTTCTCAACCTGAACCCCTAGCTCTCGCGTTGGACTGGGGATCCTTGTTACCAACTGATTCCTTTTTAGCTGGAAAGAATATAAACAACATCGCACAAATGAGCTAACTAGCTCAGCAAGTCACAATGACAAAACTGAGAGTAATGATCATCATTAGAACATGATTATGATATCAAGTGAACAATGGATTATGATTTAGAATTGGATATTATACTTTTAATTTAAAAACCAAGGTTAGGCTGCTGATCAGTCACGCACTAACCCCGAGCAAGGCACACACCATTGCTCTAACTACTGGATCCAAGGCACACATTGGCCTAACTTGACCATTATATGGTCTGACCACGAATCTGGTCCACAACTTTATAAAAACAATCCAATTCTAACATAATAACTGAATAAGCAATAATAAACAATAACCAGAATCATTAAAAACAATGAGTGTTTAACAATGAAAGGGGTTTCAATCCTTGTAAGGATCAATAAGGTAATTTCAAAGCTTGGATGCTGGGTAATGAAAGAATTGGATAACAAAGGAATCAATGTTTCAGTGTTTCAAGGATTTGGTCTTTCAAAGCATAAGATATCATGGATTGAGTATATAAGTAATTCAGTTCAGCGTTTGGTATTTAGTTTGTATGTACTTGTGGAGTAGTAACGTAGATTCGTGGTTCGTGTTTGGGTTTACAACAATCAATGGTCTAGAAAGAATCAGGTTACGGCTCAAGATCAATAACTGGAATCAGGGTTTAGGTTTCTGTACTTCAAAGCACTTGCAATATCACAGGATTATCAAGTACCACAATATCTCGAGAAAGTTCAGAACACTTGCCTGGTACTAGCTTACTATTCTGCTCTCGCTTCCAATCACAATCGTCTTACTCCACAACTACCTGTTTCCCTTTTCTACGCCTTGCCTCTTCTGCTCACATATCATAAACATCTATCAATAATCAACTCATAGAGTTCTATTCAACACATACTTTTATCTACCCTTCGTTTTACCCAAATCCAATTAACGGATTGAAAGTTATGCAATAATCAAGTAAACACCGAATATATAGACCGATAGTTAATCAACAAGTCACATATAGCACATAATACATCACCTACTCAATGATATATTATTTATAAAGAAATCTCGGGTCATAAATAGGCTTTCGGGTATTTAAAATAATTTTTAAAACATTTTTCGGAATTAAAACGGGTCGTTGGATCAATTTCGGGTTAATAAACAGGGTTCGGTTGGCCAATTCTGGTTCAGAAACAATTTTACACTAATTATCGAGCCTTGGAAATAATTTAGAATAATATTTTAAAGCTCGAAACTATTTTTCGGAATTTTTAAATCATTTTTAAGTAATTATATCTAATTCAATAATTAATTAAAATCAATTAATAATTAATTAAATCAATTAATCAATTAATTTCCAAATTAATTGACCAATTAATCGATTAAAAATTAACTGAAATTAATTAACTAATTAATTCAGATTTATTTCTGAATTAAAAATAATTTTCGGAATTAAAATACTAATTTTTAGAATTTTCAGAAATTAAAAATGAATTTTTATAATAAAAATAAATAGGAAATATGATTTTTAAACATTTTTAAAACAGGAATCCAATTTTTGCAAAGTCTGGAAACCTGGGGGACCAAACTTCATCGTTTTCAAAAGTACAGGGACCAAACTGCAAGTTTGCAGTTCCAGTCGCCGGAAAAGTCGGGGGTGGCCGGAAAATTCACCTCCGGCATCCTGCCACCACCATCACCTCCAGAATTAAACTACACAACACCAGGAACCTATATCTGCAATCAAAATTCATCAATAACCCCAGACTTGGCCGGAATTTGATCAAGAAACTCGCCGGTTTCCGGCGGGTTCGACGTAAACTTCAAAACACAACTCCCTTCTCTACAGACCTCGTTGATTCATGAAACTTGTACGACTAGATTACAAATTTCACAGAGAATACAATACACTATACCACAACATCAATCTATTTCAGAATAAGAAACCCCCAAATTTCAATTAAGAACATTCATACGGGTTATAAACCCTAATTTTAAAATTCGAAAATCAAACTCAAATTTGAACATGTTATTGAACTCCAAATCAGACGTATAATATATCAAAATCATCAGAAAAACAAGCTCTACAACATGCAGTCATCAAATCATACAAACAATCATCCAAACAAAAATTCATATTTTTTAATAAATTTAATTCGAAAATAAATAAATTTCCAGAAAATAAACCTTTGATTCTGCAGTGAAACAAAGCTTAGAATCTGATAGAACACTTCAAATCCTTCATTTTGGTTACTCAAGCTTTGAAAACAAAAATTGGTAACGCCTTCGTTTTGCTGTTTGATTCTTAGAACAGTTTTTTGTAATTAGGGTTTTTCTTTGAAAATTATAGAATTAACTATCTGCAAATGATTTTGATACGAAATAAAATACGGAAAAAGGCTATTTATAATTACGGAAAATTAGTATCCCGTTGGATCATTTCGGATATAAAAAGGTACGTTTATTTGTAAAAACTGATCCAAACGGTATCGGTTTTCGGGATAATTATCCAAGTCAGTACAATTTATACTGCAGTCTTGGTCTCAGCGCCTGTTTACACGTACTACGAAGTGATAATTGGGATAGTTTAATAAAAAGCTCCCGTTTATCGAAAATACGGGTTTTATTGATTTACCGAAATGAATATTGTATCGAAAATGTTACGCCGGACCCGCGCAGAACAAACCATACGCCGGATTAAAAGTCGAAACATGGAATATGCTCGGAATATTACAATTAGGTTAGGAAGGAGTTCTCGGAAGAGTTTCGGGTTCCAAAAACGTAACAACGGGTGACGTCGATTGGTTCCCGTTTTTATAAAATAGATTTTAAATACTCGGAAAAAGATTTTATAAATTTCATATGATCCTTATAAATCCATAAATCAACATAAAATTAATTAGGAAGATATGACAGTTATCTATGTTTTATTTTGGACATATAAAAATTAGAATAATCAATTAATATTATTTTTGAATATCCAAGTACAGATAACATTTAACAATTAACTCACCGAATAGATACTGAACACACATAATAATTATTTAATAGCAAAATAATTACACGATATATCCCGGATATTACATCCTTCCCCCTTAAAAGGATTCTGTCCTCAGAATCTCCTAAGAAAACAAATGAGGGTACTTTTCTCTCATATCACTTTCTAACTCCCAGGTTGACTCTTCAACCTTTGGGTTTCTCCACAATATTCTTACTAACTTTACCAGTTTATTTCTCAATACTTTCTCTTTCTCCTCTAGAATCTCTATCAGATTCTCTACATATGACAAATCTGCCTGAAGCTCTATTGGCTCATATTCTATTACATGCCTGGAGTCTGGATTATATTTCTTGAGCATCGATACGTGAAAAACATTGTGAATGTGCTCCATGTGCGGGGGTAACGCCAACTCATAAGCTACTTTGCCAACGCGCTTTAAAATTTCAAAAGGTCCGACATATCTTGGGCTTAGCTTTCCTTTCTTTCCAAACCTCGTTAGTCCTTTCCATGGTGATACTTTCAGTAATACCAAGCTTCCTTCTTCAAATTCCATGTCTTTCCTTGACTGATCTGCATATTTCCTCTGACGATCTTGTGCGGCTATCAATCTCTTCTGGATAATTTCAACAATTTTCTTTGTCTGTTGTACCAGTTCAGGTACAAGTATCTTGCGTTCTCCTATTTCGTCCCAATATATTGGAGATCTATATTTGCATCCATAAAGGGCTTCATAGGGTGGCATCCCAATGCTGGTATGATAACTGTTGTTGTAAGCAAACTCTACCAGAGGTAAATGTTCGTCCCAACTTCCTTTGAAATCAATAGCACAAACACGTAACATGTCCTCGATTGTCTGGATCGTTCTTTCACTTTGGCCATCCGTCTGGGGGTGATAGGTCGTACACATATTCAGCCTTGTTCCCAAACATTCTTGAAAACTCTTCCAAAATCTTGAATTAAACCTTGGATCTCGATCCGATACAATAGACACAGGAACTCCATGACGAACTACAATTTCCTTCAGGTACATATGGACCAACTTGTCGAGCGAAAATCTTTCATTTATAGGCAGAAAATGAGCTGACTTGGTAAGTCTATCCACTATAACCCAAATGGCATCATGATTAGCCCTTGTCCTTGGTAATCCAACTATGAAATCCATGGCAATATGTTCCCATTTCCACTCTGGAATCTCCAATGGCTGTAAGAATCCACTTGGTCTCTGATGCTCTGCTTTAACTCTCTGACAGGTATAACATTTGCTAATCCATTCCGCGATTTCCCTCTTCATCTCTGGCCACCAATAATTCTTCTTTAAATCTCTGTACATTTTGGTACTCCCTGGATGGATGGAATACCTTGAATTATGTGCCTCCTGTAAAATTTCATTTTTCAGCTCCGTCACTGGTGGAATCCAAATTCTAGATGAAAACCTCAGAATACCTTGATCATCATATTGCATGCATAACTCTTCACCTACCAAACGATTTATATCTTGATCCATTACATCTTCCTGACATTTCTTTATTTTCTCAAATAATTCTGGTTGGAAAGTCATACTGTATACTTTCGCTTCCTCAGGCTTGCAAACTTTAATCTCCAATTCCAATTTCTGAAATTCCTTATATATGTCTTCAGGTACTCATAACACATTCAACCTTTCCTTCCGACTCAATGCGTCTGCTACCAAGTTCACTTTACCGGGATGATAATTAATCGAGCAATCATAGTCTTTGATCAACTCTAACCATCTCCTTTGTCTCATATTAAGTTCCTTCTGTGTGAATATGTACTTTAAGCTTTTGTGATCCGTGAAAATCTTGAACTTTTCTCCATACAAATAATGTCTCCAAATCTTCAAAGCGAAAACTATGGCTGCTAGCTCCAAATCATGAGTAGGATACTTCTGTTCGTGTGGTTTCAATTGCCTTGACGCATACGCAATCACCTTTTCGTGCTGCATTAGAACACATCCTAATCCTTTGTGAGAAGCATCACTATAAATTACGAAATTCCCTTGATCATCTGGAAGTGACAAAACAGGTGTCGTGATCAATCGTCGCTTCAACTCCTGAAAACTTTCCTCGCATTTGTTGTTCCATATAAACTTCTTATTCTTTCGTGTAAGCTTTGTTAATGGTGTGGCAATTCTCGACAAATTTTGAACAAATCGACGATAATATCCCGCCAATCCTAAGAAACTTCTTACCTCGGTGGGTGTTTTCGGTCTCTCCCAATTCGTAATTGCCTCGATCTTTTCCGGGTCCACTTTGATCCCTTCGTTACTGACTATATGTCCTAAGAACTGAACTTCCTGTAGCCAAAACTCACACTTTGAGAATTTAGCATATAACTTCTTTTTCCTTAAAATCTCCAAAGTTGTCCTCAAATGTTCTGAATGATGCTCTTCCGTTTTTGAATAAATTAAAATATCGTCTATAAACACAATAAAAAACTTATCCAAATACTCCTTGAAAATTCTGTTCATCAGGTCCATAAACGCTGCCGGGGCATTGGTCAATCCAAAAGACATCACTAAAAACTCGTAATGTCCATACCTTATTCTGAAAGCTGTCTTTGGTATATCTTCTGGCTTGATCTTTAGTTGATGATATCCTGATCTTAAATCAATTTTGGAGAAATACTTGGCTCCCTTCAACTGGTCGAACAGATTGTCAATTCTGGGTAACGGATACTTGTTCTTGATTGTCAGCTTGTTAAGCTCCCTATAGTCAATACACAATCTCATGCTTCCATCTTTCTTCTTGAAAAATAATACCGGGGCTCCCCACGGGGATACACTGGGTCTGATTACTCCTTTCTCTAACAACTCCTGTAATTGCTTCGCTAGCTCTTTCATCTCGACGGGCGCCATTCTATACGGGGCCTTGGATACTGGTTCTGTTCCAGGTACTAAGTCGATCGCAAATTCAATTTCTCTATCTAGAGGAAGTCCTGGTAACTCGTCGGGAAATACGTCTGGAAATTCATTCACAACTGGAATATCTTCAAGTTTTATTGGTTCTTGACTTCTGTCAATCACATATGCCATGAAATGCTCACATCCTTGTCGTAGTAACTTCTTGGCTTGAATCATCGTTAAAAACTTCTTTACTTGTTTTTGACCCTTGAACGTTATTATCCTTTCGTCAGGCGTCTTCACCATTACCTTCTTATTTCGACAATCTATCTGGGCATCGTGCTTAGATAACCAATCCATCCCTAATATAACGTCAAATTCTCCTAACTTAAATGGTATCAAATCTATACAAAACTTACTACCAGAAATCTCAATCTCACAATTCCCACAAACTTGATTAACAGATACACGTTCTTGATTTGCTAATTCCACAGTCATTATTTCATTTAAACACTCAACTGGACAATTTAACTTACTAACAAAATCTTGTGAAACAAACGATCGAGTTGCTCCCGAATCTATTAACACTTTGGCACATAAAGAATTCACATTAAGCGTACCTGCCACGACATCCGTATCTTGGATCGCATCCTTTACCGACATGTCAAAAACTCTAGCCCTTGGAGTCTCATTCACTGCTGGGGTAGATCCCATAATCCTTAATGCATTACTGACTGGGGCTGATGTCTTGCAATCCCTGGCCATATGTCCTGGCTTTCCACATTTAAAGCACGTAAATCCAATGGCTGGAACCTTTACTGCTGGATTCCGGATAGGCTGATCCTTACTTGCTGGTTCTCTTGCTGGCTTATTTCGGTACTCCCTCGAATAGTGCCCTTTCTGGTTGCATTTAAAACATACCACATTCAACTTATTACAAACTCCTTCATGCTTCTTCCCACATACGTGACAATCCGGAAAAGTTAGTCTCAACTGACGTGGTTGGTTTGTATTAACTGGACGGTTGCTCTGGCCTCCGTCTCCTGCATTCTGTTTTCTGAAATTAAAATTTCTCCCTGGCTGAAACTTACCCTTCTTAAAATTTGGAAACTTCCCTGTTTGGGGCTGACCCTCACTTCCCTCAACTTTCCTTTTCTTGCTTTCCTTTTCCTTCTGGAACATCTCACTCTCTGTCTCTGCGATCATAGCCTTCTATACTATTCCTGCATAGGTATCTAATTCAAAAATGGCTACCTTCCCTCTGATCTAGGGTTTTAAACCTTGCTGGAATCTTTTAGCCTTCTTCCTGTCAGTATCCACATACGACGGTACATACCTTGACAATTCCTCAAACTTACCCTCATAATCTGTTACCGACATGTTCCCTTGCTTTAATTCTAAAAACTTCAGCTCCATTTGATCCTGAACAAACTGAGGAAAATATTTTTCTAAAAACAATTCCTTAAACCTTTCCCAAGTAATAACATCTATACCTTCCAATATCTTCACCATCTCCCACCAATAGGTGGCTTCATTCTTCAGATAGTAACTTGCAAACTCAACCTTATGTTCCTCCTTTACTTTCACTAAGGCAAATGCCTTCTCTATTTCCTTTAACCACACATTTGCTTCAATTGGCTCTAAGGAACCCTTGAATTCTGGTGGGTTTACCGCCTGAAAAGTTTTGAAAGTTACCTGGGGGTTGGTCTGCCTTTGTTGTTGTTGTGCCAGGTGAACTGTTTGTTGGGCCAAGATTTGAAGAATCTGGGCTATTGCTGGGTCTATGGGTCCTGGGTTCACATTTGGGTTTGTATCATCTTGGTTGTTATTGTTGTTGGTTCCTTCATTCTGGGTGTTGGTGCGGGTATTTCTTCTGGGAGGCATTTTTCTGTAAAGAATCAATCAACTTATTTAGCTTTTGTATCAATCTTTGTATAAAAGAAAAGTTTTGCAAAATAGAAATATCTCTTTTTGAAAACAGTTGTAACTAAGTAAATTGCATGCTTCTTTACAAAATATTAACAGTTATGGAAAACAGGGTATATGGTATCGCAAGGGTATAACTGGTGCAATAGATAAGGTAAGGTGAAACATGTGCAATAAAATAAATGACAGTGCTGGAAAGGAAAAAGGTACTGATATATATAGATCAAAAGTTTTAGGTAGTACAAGCGTAAAGACGCTTCGGAAGTAAAAGCAAAAGGGTACAATAACCTACTCACTAGTCATCATAGCTAGTCTATAAAGACAACTCAAAAGTCTACTGATACACACTACACACTATTGTACATACTACATAACCATAACAACACTGCTCAACATTTCCATCTCTAAATCTCTAGCTCATGGCAAGTCTGGACCTCCAATCTCCTCAAGCTCTTCTAGAACCCATTTAGCCCACTCTACTAAGAAATCAAGGGTGATGTCCTCATATGTAGCCTCAACAATCCTCACTGCAGCTGTCCTACGAAACGCCTGTAGTCTCTCTCTAAGTCGCCTCTCACCACTCCCAACCTCTCTGGTACACATAATATGTAGTAACTCCTGAATCTGATCCTGAAGGAATCGCTGCTCCATAAGGCAAGCCTCAAACTGATGATATGGGACAGGGTAGGAAGAGAACTGGAAAGGTACTCGTGTGACTGAATGACAGGTAAAGCCTGAATCAGCAGGTGGGGCTCCTTTGATAGGTGGCCTCATGCCTGGAGGTGGAATAGCCTGTAGTGGTACGGGCTGCAACACAGGTGGAGGTAGTATAACCAACACTGGTGGAATAACAGGACGTGGATCCGAAGACGGCACTCCAACTGAAGGCTCTGAGTGATCAGCTGATACGGGAATAAAACAGTCGGCCATCGCTGCTATCTGAAATCATATCACAATATAAGAATCTCGAACCATAACGCGAATTACATTAATACCTGATATACCGAAGCACTCAACCTCTCAACATTTTATCTTTCTATCCCTTACTTCTAATCCTAACCCTCTACCCATTCCCGTCAACCTAGGCTTATGTCAGTGACTTATAATCCTGTAGCTCTGATACCAAACCTGTGGCGCCCTCCAAACCCGGGTCAGAAGTTTGGGGTCCACACACACACACACACACACACCTTATTTATAACCTGCTTATAACAATAATAAAGATAACAATAATATGCAGTGACCCTATTTACCAACTACCACGGATCGCAACAGGCTAAAGTATGCACACAAGCCACACATCTACTTATATTACATACCGTTCAAATCCCAATCATTCAAACTCAAACTGAGTATTAAACTTTATTACAAACTTTCACAGACTTAAATTATTCCAAAAGAAGCCTACTAGCTCAGCTTTTTCAACCTGAACCCCTAGCTCTCGCACTGGACAAGGGATCCTTGTTACCAACTGGTTCCTTTTTAGCTGGAAAGAATATAAACAACATCGCACAAATGAGCTAACTAGCTCAGCAAGTCACAATGACAAAACTGAGAGTAATGATCATCAATAGAACATGATTATGATATGAAGTGAACAATGGATTATGATTTAGAATTAGATATTATACTTTTAATTTAAAAACCAAGGTTAGGCTGCTGATCAGTCACGCACTAACCCCGAGCAAGGCACACAACATTGCTCTAACTACTGGATCCAAGGCACACATTGGCCTAACTTGACCATTATATGGTCTGACCACGAATCTGGTCCACAACTTTATAAAAACAATCCAATTCTAACATAATAACTGAATAAGCAATAATAAACAATAACCAGAATCATTAACAACAATGAGTGTTTAACAATGAAAGGGGTTTTAATCCTTGTAAGGATCAATAAGGTAATTTCAAAGCTTGGATGCTGGGTAATGAAAGAATTGGATAACAAAGGAATCAATGTTTCAGGGTTTCAAGGATTTGGCCTTTCAAAGCATAAGATATCATGGATTGAGTATATAAGTAATTCAGTTCAGCGTTTGGTATTTAGTTTGTATGTATTTGTGGAGTAGTATCGTAGATTCGTGGTTCGTGTTTGGGTATACAACAATCAATGGTCTAGAAAGAATCAGGTTACGGCTCAAGATCAATAACTGGAATCAGGGTTTAGGTTTCTGTACTTCAAAGCACTTGCAATATCACATGATTATCAAGTACGATAATATCTCGAGAAAGTTCAGAACACTTGCCTGGTACTAGCTTACTATTCTGCTCTCGCTTCCAATCACAATCGTCTTACTCCTCGACTACCTGTTTCCCTTTTCTACGCCTTGCCTCTTCTGCTCACATATCATAAACATCTATCAATAATCAACTCATAGAGTTCTATTCAACACATACTTCTATCTAGCTTTCGTTTTACCCAAATCCGATTAACGGATTGAAAGTTATGCAATAATCAAGTAAACACCGAATATATAGATCGATAGTTAATCAACAAGTCACATATAGCAAATAATACATCACGTACTCAATGATATATTATTTATAAAGAAATATCGGGTCATAAATAGGCTTTCGGGTATTTAAAATAATTTTTAAAACATTTTTCGGAATTAAAACGGGTCGTTGGATCAATTTCGGGTTAATAAACAGGGTTCGGTTGGCCAATTCTGGTTCCGAAACAATTTTAAACTAATTATCGAGCCTTGGAAATAATTTAGAATAATATTTTAAAGCTCGAAACTATTTTTCGGAATTTTTAAATCATTTTTAAGTAATTATATATAATTAAATAATTAATTAAAATCAATTAATAATTAATTAAATCAATTAATCAATTAATTTCCAAATTAATTGACCAATTAATCGATTAAAAATTAACTGAAATTAATTAACTAATTAATTCAGATTTATTTCTGAATTAAAAATAATTTTCGGAATTAAAATACTAATTTTTAGAATTTTCAGAAATTAAAAATGAATTTTTATAATAAAAATAAATAGAAAATATGATTTTTAAACATTTTTAAAACAGGAATCCAGTTTTTGCAAAGTCTGGAAACCTGGGGGATCAAACTTCATCGTTTTCAAAAGTACAGGGACCAAAATGCAATTTTGCAGTTCCAGTCGCCGGAAAAGTCGGGGGTGGCCGAAGAATTCACCTCCGGCATCCTCCCACCACCATCACCTCCAGAATTAAACTACACAACACCAGGAACCTATATCTGCAATCAAAATTCATCAATAACCCCAGACTTGGCCGGAATTTGATCAAGAAACTCGCTGGTTTCCGGCGGGTTCGACGTAAACTTCAAAACACAACTCCCTTCTCTACAGACCTCGTTGATTCATGAAACTTGTACGACTAGATTGTAAATTTCACAGGGAATACAATACTCTATACCACAACATCAATCTATTTCAGAATAAGAAACCCTCAAATTTCAATTAAGAACATTCATACGGGTTATAAACCCTAATTTTAAAATTCGAAAATCAAACTCAAATTTGAACATGTTATTGAACTCCAAATCAGACGTATAATATATCAAAATCATCAGAAAAACAAGCTCTACAACATGCAGTCATCAAATCATACAAACAATCATCTGAACAAAAATTCATATTTTTTAATAAATTTAATTCGAAAATAAATAAATTTCCAGAAAATAAACCTTTGATTCTGCAGTGAAACAAAGCTCAGAATCTGATAGAACACTTCAAATCCTTCGTTTTGGTTACTCAAGCTCTGAAAACAGAGATTGGTAACGCCTTCGTTTTGCTGTTTGATTCTTAGAACAGTTTTTTGTAATTAGGGTTTTTCTCTGAAAATTATAGAATTAACTATCTGCAAATGATTTTGATACGAAATAAAATACGGAAAAAGGCTATTTATAATTACGGAAAATTAGTATCCCGTTGGATCATTCCGGATATAAAACGGTACGTTTATTTATAAAAACTGATCCAAACGGTATCGGTTTTCGGGATAATTATCCAAATCAGTAATTTGTACTGCGGTCTTGGTCTCAGCGCCTGGTTACACGTACTACGAAGTGATAATTGGGATAGTTTAATAAAAAGCTCCCGTTTATCAAAAATACGGGTTTTATTGATTTACCGAAACGAATATTGTATCGAAAATGTTGCGCCGGGACCCGTGCAGAACAAACCGTACGCCGGATCGAAAAAGTCGAAACATGGAATATGCGCGGAATATTACAATTAGGTTAGGAAGGAGTTATCGGAAGAGTTTCGGGTTCCAAAAACGTAACAACGGGTGACGTCGATTGGTTCCCGTTTTTATAAAATAGATTTTAAATACTCGGAAAAAGATTTTATAAATTTCATATGATCCTGATAAATCCATAAATCAACATAAAATTAATTAGGAAGATATGACAATTATCTATGTTTTATTTTGGACATATAAAAATTAGAATAATCAATTAATATTATTTTTGAATATCCAAGTACAGATAACATTTAACAATTAACTCACAGAATAGATACTGAACACACATAATAATTATTTAATAGCAAAATAATTACACGATATATCCCGGATATTACAACATTTATGAAGCCAAGCTTTCAACAAATACTGATGGGTCTGCAATCTGTCTGGTGAGTAGAGCATCAATTGAAGAAAGCTGGAATTGGCACAAGAAACTCTCTCATTTAAATTTCAACAATATAAATGAACTGGTCAAGAAAGATCTTGTGAGAGGACTGCCAAAGTCAGTATTTGCTCCTGATGGCCTTTGTGATTCTTGTCAGAAGGCTAAACAAAGAAAATCTTCATTCAAGAGCAAGACTGAATCATCAATTCTTGAGCCTTATCACCTACTACATGTTGATCTATTTGGTCCAGTGAATGTCATGTCTATTGCAAAGAAGAAATATGCTATAGTCATAGTGGATGAGTTCACCAGATACACATGGATGTATTTCTTGCACACAAAAAGTGAAACTGCATCTATCTTGATTGATCATGTCAAACAACTGGATAAATTGGTCAAAGATTCTGCGAAGTAAGAAGTGATAATGGCACTGAGTTCAAGAATTTGACAATGGAAGAGTTCTGCAAAGACCATGGAATCAAGCAGGAATTTTCTGCTCTTGGAACTCCACAACAAAATGGAGTTGTTGAGAGAAAGAATAGAACTCTTATTGAAGCTGCACGAACTATTCTTGATGAAGCAAAGCTACCAACCTATTTTTGGGCTAAAGCTGTGCAGACTGCTTGTTTTACTCAGAATGCAACACTCATTAACAAGCATGGAAAGACACCATATGAAATGGTGAAGAAAAAGAAGCCAAATCTGAAGTATTTTCATGTATTTGGATGCAAGTGTTTTGTTCTTAAGACTCACCCTGAACAGCTATCCAAATTTGATTTAAAAGCTGATGAAGGAATTTTCGTTGGGTATCCACTTTCCACGAAAGCCTTCAGAGTCTACAATTTAAGAACAAGGGTTGTCATGGAATCTATCAATGTCTCCTTTGATGATAAGAAGATTACTGGACTTGAAATTTCAATGATCATGATCAGATGAGATTTCAAAATGAAGACTTAAATTCTGATAGTGAAAATCCTGACAGTCTAAATCCTGATACTACAAACTCTGATGGATTAAACTCTGATGTTATTGAAACTGTGGTGACTACACCAAAGGAAGATGCACCTGTGCAGGGGGAGCATACTGAAGATATAACCACATCTCAAGAAGCATCAGAACATACAAGTGGCTCTTCAAGTTCTGATTCATCAAGCTTTGATAAGCCAAGTTCTGATAGTTCTGAAAACTTAAATTCTGAAGGATCCAACTCAGAGAGCATAATTTCAGGGGGAGCATCAGAAAATGTTGATGAAGATAGCATGGATCATGGGGGAGCATCCAGTTCTAGAGAAAACCTTCCATCTGCAAGGAAGTGGACTAAATCACATACACCTGACTTAATTATTGGAAATCCTGATGCAGGTGTCAGAACTAGAACAACTACTTCAAGTGAATGTCTCTATAATTCTTTTCTTTCTCAGACTGAACCAAAGCAAGTAGAAGAAGCTCTTCAAGATGCTGATTGGGTGCAAGCAATGCAGGAAGAGTTAAATGAATTTGAAAGAAACAAAGTCTGGACCCTATTGCCAAGACCAAAGAACAGATTTGTTGTTGGTACAAAGTGGGTATTCAGAAACAAAACTAATAGTGATGGCATAATTACAAGGAATAAAGCAAGGTTGGTTACAAAAGGATATTCTCAACAGGAGGGAATTGATTATGATGATACATTTGCACCAATTGCTAGATTGGAAGCCATAAGGATATTTTTGGCTTATGCTGCTCACAAAAAGTTTACTGTCTTTCAAATGGATGTGAAAAGTGCTTTTCTCAATGGAGAATTGGAAGAGGAAGTATATGTTAAACAACCTCCAGGCTTTGTAGATCCCAAATATCTTAATCATGCCTACAAGTTTGATAAAGCAATATATGGCCTTAAGCAAGCTCCAAGAGCATGGTATGAGGCTTTAGCTCAGTTTCTTCTGGAAAGTGGATTTAACAGAGGAACTATAGACAAAACACTGTTCCACCTCAACCATGGAAAGGACTTACTTTTGGTTCAGATATATGTTGATGATATCATCTTTGGTTCTACAAATGACAGACTTTGCAAGAAGTTTGCCAAACTGATGCAGTCAAGATATCAAATGAGTATGATGGGGGAACTTAGCTATTTTATGGGCCTTCAATTCAAGCAAAATGAAGAAGGCACTTTTATTTATCAAACCAAGTACACCAGAAATTTGCTGAAGAAATTTGGAATGCTAGATTGTTCAAGTGCATCCACTCCCATGGCCACTGCAATAAAATTGGATAAGGATACTGGTAAATCAGTAGATATTACTGATTATAGAGGTATGATTGGCTCTCTACTCTATCTAACTGCTAGTAGACCTGATATCATGTATGCTACCTGTCTTTGTGCAAGATTTCAAGCAGATCCAAGAGAACCTCACTTAACAGTTGTGAAAAGAATTTTCAAGTATCTTAAGGGAACAGCTGATCTGGGATTATGGTATCCTAGAGAATCAGACTTTAAACTAATAGGTTACTCAGATGCAGATTTTGCAGGTTGCAAAATTGACAAGAAAAGAACAAGTGGAAGCTACCAATTTCTTGGAGGCAGATTGGTTTCTTGGTTTAGCAAGAAATAAAAATCAACTTCCACATCAACTGCAGAAGCAGAGTACATTGCTGCAGGAAGCTGTTGTGCACAGATTCTTTGGATGAAGAATCAGTTACTGGATTATGGGTTAACATATTTTAAAATCCCTATTTACTGTGATAATCAAAGTGCTATTGCTATGACAGGTAATCCGGTTCAACACTCAATGACAAAACACATCAGCATTAGGTACCACTTCATAAGGGAACATGTGGATGAAGGTATAGTGGAATTGCACTTTGTTCCAACAGATCAACAACTAGCAGATAACTTCACCAAACCACTGTGTGACGCTACTTTTACAAGATTGGTAAATGAACTTGGAATGGTTTCAGGTTCTTTCTCTAAATCTGCTTAGCTTTTGTTCTGATGCATCAGACTTTATGATCAGTATTTACAGATATTATTATCTCTGTGTATTCTGTGCTTATTGAAAATTGCTTAAGTACTGATTGTTGTCTGATGTGAATTTCTAAACTCTGATAGTGATATGAATGTTTCTGTGATTATTCAATCCAATGAGGATAAATATGCTAGATGCTGACCTAGTAGTCTTTAATATACTAACAAATCCCATGTTAGAAGTAATTATTTATGTGGAAATCTATTGACACAAGCAAATTCTGATATTGAGCTTAGTTAAGTTTACTTTGTCTATCTTATTACCAAGTCAACAACTAGAATCATGCTTCTCATTTGTTAAGTTTTGATGTTAGTAAATCTGATGAATGTACTAAGTGCTGATAAGCCTCACTCATCAAAAGAAAAGGAAAAAGAATAAATATCAGGTACTCCTTTGAGATCTAGAGTAAAAACTGTGGAAGGGAAGACCCAAGTGCATTGCTGGTATTAAGTAATATGCATCAGAAAAGCAAAAATAACTATTTTTCTTGGTGACTTTTCACACTCTATGATTACTGGAGAAATACTCTGATAATTGCATAAATTTTGATAAGCAGTCGTGACTCACTTACACTGAGAAGCCACTGTAAAATGGAATTTCAAAAGATGCATAAAATGAGCACAAAACAGTTGAGGTAGACTCATGCATGAACTCATTCTAAAGTAGACTTCAGAATCATGACAGGTTTTGAGCAAAGTTCTTAGTTATGCCTTATTTTTAAGATGTATTGAAGTGAATCAGACTTTAATCTCTATCTGATATTTAGCTTACTGCACACACATACACTCCATATGAATGATGAAAATTACTGTGGTGATAAATGATGTTTTAGATGAACAGTTTCTGTGTCAGATTGCATAAATTCTGAGGACAAGTTATGATGGAAGTTCTGATGATTAAGTTCTGAAGAAATGAAATCAGAATTTGTGTGAAGAGTTGCAGAAAAAGGCATTTACTTTTCGAGTTTAGAAATCATGTTCTGATGACTGTTAAGTTCTGATATAAGTCTAAGTTCTGATATTACACTCTGATTCTCTACTTGACTTATTTGTGGTTAAAATCTGAAACAGTCTTATTTAAAATCAGAATATGTTTGGGTGAGATATTAACAGTCAATACAATTAGGGTTAGTGGTACACGTCCATGCACATTAATTTTTACTTATTTCATGTGCACATTAAATCCTGTTTTACATTTCCAATGGCTGTTTTTATTCTCATCAGTCTAGGGAGATGAGGTAGAATTATTTCTACCTATAATCATTAAATTTTCCTTGCGTCTCCTGACATTCCATTGGCTATATAAACCAACACTTCATTCCAGCCAACACATCTCTCATTTTCTCACAAACTTACTCTCGTCTTATTCTTATCACCACAAATGGCTGCGTTTGGCTGGTTTTACAATTATGGTACTGAGACAGTACATGTTTTTCTAAATGGAATTCCAACTCTATACCATATCAACAACATCCCTCATAATCTCTGGATTCAATTTCCAGATATCATCAAACGTGATCTGTTGACAGTTCGAAGAGATCAACATCTCCGTCATCTCCGACAGTAGGAGCGAATCATTCATCTCACTGTTCTTTTTGTTGAGATTAGGAAGAAGAAATAGTTTCTGCTCCCTGTTTCTCTTCACTGTTAGCTTTGTCTGGCTTCTAAGCTTAGGACAAAAGCTGTTGATGTTAGGATTTGTAGCTTAGGACAATCTTGTAATTTTGTGATGTAATTTAAATTTCATGAAATGTATTTGCTCAATATATTAATGAAATTTTTATATTTTTGCAAGATTTTGTCTCGTAGTCGTTTGATATTCTGATGCATTTTTACATCCTGATTTACCCATATTCTGATGGCCGTTTTAGATCTGACACAAATCAAGTTCTGATACTGACGTGTCAATATCTGTTCCTTGGTTTCTTTATGGTCATACTCTAATTGGTCATATTTTTACAGAATATTGGTCTCGCAGTGAAAATAATTTATTAAGTGGGAACAGTTTTAAATTTTAAAATAAAACTGAACTACCTTAATTAATGGGATTACTTGGTAAGTGGAACAGTTTTTCCTTGAAAAACTGCATGTGATAAGTAATGATTACTGTATTCCCGTGCCCATTAATTATCTTTTACTGCTGCATGTCTGACAGGTGTCCAACGGTTACTTTTTCTACCGTGTATAAGTAAAAGAGAGAAAAGATTCTAAAATCTTTTATTTACTTTCACATTTTATCTCTCTCTTTTTACTACTATTCTCTCTCATCTCCTGACGCTTTTTCATACAGACATTTTATCAAACACCTTACAGGCAACCTAATTTCTCAATTTTTCTCATGGCACCAATGGATTTGATTATAGATGGAGCCAAGTTTGTACCTAATAACTATGCTGCAATCTTGAACCATGCTGCAGCTCCATCTGATTTACATTTTGTGCAAGATCTTCTAGCACACAGTGAGATTGGGTATGCGTTGACCCAACCTCAAGTCATTTCAAGCTGACAAGTTCTGACGTTCTGGCGGACTGGGCATTTTGATAATGGTGGTGCTACTGGTACTCCAAGCATTATTTTTGAAGTGAATGATGTTGAGAATGTGGTAACTCCTGGAGCAGTTCGTAAAGCTCTCCACTTACCAAAAGGCTGCATTTTCTCAACAGCGGAGGAACTTGTTCTACAGCAGCTAATGGCCAATTTGGGGTATGAGAAGAGTTTGGCCAAGCTTGGACAGTTGAAAAGGGCACATATCAGGAAGGAATGGAGCTTTTTCTTCGACTACATCACTAAGGCATTCGCCAATAAGTGTTCCAACTTTGATGCCATTTTAATTATGAGTCAACACATTGGGTATGCTATTATTCACCAAACTCATTTTGATTTTGCAAGTGTTGTGCTAGGTTTTATAGGGGATAGGATGAAAGAAGATAGGAATGTAGTGTACTTTGCTAGATTCTGTCAGCTTATATATAACTTCTGTTGTGCTGATGAACCCCAACCTACCACTGACTTAATTCCACCCTTTAAGCTTGCAAAACGGGCTTTTAATGACTTGGTAAATGCTGACCTTAAGAAAAAGGTGGTTAGACCCTTACAGATACCTCAGTCTATAAAACAGATCCTGGTAAATGTTGATCCTCAAACCTACAGATCTGTTTACCCCGATGTTCAACCCACCAACACATACCAGACACCACAACAACCATCAGAACATACCACATATACACCTCAACCTACTCAAGCCTCTATCAGAACATATCTCAAACCTTCACAGATATCTCAACCTTCATCATCAGCACATACTGTGAGGCCTTCATCTTCAAAGCCTAAGAGAACAAAGACTGTACTTCAGACACCACAAAAGAGAAGGAGGATTGTTCTGAGAGATGAGTTAGACACTGAGGAACAGGTTCTTGTGCCAGAATCTGTTGTCAAAGAAGCTGAGAAGGTCTCTTCTCAGAAGGATACTGGAATTGGGGGCTCTAAGCTTCTCAAAAGGCTTAGAAAGATGAATTCTGCTGAAACTCACAAGGAATCTCCACCTTCAAAGAGATACAAGAAACAAAGAGCACAAAGGTACAGGGCTGAGTCAGTTTTAGAGGATGAGGAAGCAGCAACTAAGGAAGGAGATCAGGAATCTCTGATCTCAAAAGAGCCAGAATTTGCTGAAGCTACTGCATCTACACCTCCATTGTCACCAACTCAGGAAACTGCTCAGGATAAAGTATCTACACCACCTGTGTCTCCTGTAAATGAACCAGTATCTACTGCAGACCCAGGCACAAGTGCTGAGATTGATATTCACAACCAAATTGTGCCTGAGGTTCTCTATTTAGAATCTCCACCAGCTCAAATCAATCCATCAACAACACCAATTCCTGATGCTAATGAAATTCCAGAATTTTCTACAACACCTTCTCTACATCTAGACATTGAAGATCAGACTATAGGTGAGCATCAAAATATGGCTGTTGATCAGAACTTGGAAGCAAATCAGCACTTAGAGGATGATGTTGATGTTGAAGCCTCAATAGCATCTCATACTATTCTTTTATCAGAGGATGTTGACTCTGTAAGTTTTGATGCTGCAAATGCTGATGATACTAGTGATGCTGCTACAAATGTAGATGTTGATGAAGCTGGTCCTTCTGGCCATGCACCTCTACAAGCTCCTTCAAAAGCTGAACTAGTTAAAAAGTTTGTTAGAGGAGATGCACCAGTACCTCGGATTGAAACTCCTAGAGGACAGGAGTGGACTAAGGAGTGGAACACAATTACCTTTGTTCCAAATGAAAGAATTCTTGTTGAGCACTTGGCAAAAGCTGATGAAATGCTAGTTAATGATGATTTCAAGACACAGTTGAGAGTTACTGCATTGAGTACTAGACACCTTCAAGGTCAACACTCAACAACTCATGCCGAGGTGCATAAAATTCAAGAAGCATTACTCAAGCAAGAAATGACTATAAAACTTGAAAAGAAAAGTTTTTTCCAACCTACCTTTGACAGAGTTGCCTACATTGAGAAAACCCAAGAGAAACAACAATCTCAGATTGATGAAATTTTGAAAAATCAAGCTTCTCAACAATCTCAACTCGATGAAATCCAATCCTCAGTGGAATTTCTTGTCTCTCTTCTTTTATCTGTTGATGCCAAAAAGGGGGAGAAAGTAATTAAGTCTAAATGCAAAACTGTTAAGACACTGAAGGGAAAGGATGATGAAAAAGATGACCAGGGAAACTCTGGAATGGGTGGAGGTCATGGTCAAGGTAGAGGTCTCTCATCAAGAAGAGCTGGAACTACAAGTTATAGAACAAGTTCTGATACTGGGAGAAGAATAACTTCTGATACTGGTAAAAGGATAAGTTCTGATGAACTTTTGGATCTTGATGAAGAAATTTCAAGACAATTATTTCTGAAAGAAAATCCAGGAATGGACTTTGAGAGTCTAATGGAAGAAGAAGCTAGACTTAAGTTAGAAAAAGTCAACTCCAAATCTGAAGCTTCTGTTGGTAAAAAGAAACTTCCTACGACTAAAGGCATTGTGATAAAAGAAAGGACAAATCCTGTGGCAACCAAGGCCAAATCACAATTGCAGATAGATCCAAGTTCCAATGGCAAAGAAAAAGTTGGTGAACCTATAAAGGTTTATGTGCCTCCTATGGATGAAGAAATTTCTGTTGAAGATGCTGATCTTACTCTGACTTCAAGGAAGATTTCTAAGACAACCTCTGACATGGTTCAAGTTGTTCAGAGTCAAGATATAGTTAGTTATGATATAACCATAAAGCAAGCAACCTCTAACATAGCTCAAGTTGACTTAATATCAGAAGATAAGTCAAAGGAAACCTCTGACATTGCTCATGTTAAATCCTCAAGGTTACTCTTACCAGGTTTCACTAATGCCAAACAGACTCAACCTTTGAAGACTGCAGCAAGTGGTTTTGAAGCAAGAGTGGTTACTGGAAAGGAAGCAAGAGATAAATCTGGATTGGGTAGTGCTTATGAAAGAAGAGTGCAGAACACAACCAATTATCCAACTTCCTTAAGTGAACCAGGTATTGGAGCAACTCCTGAAAGATTGAATCAACTAGAATCTGTACAGATGGTCTACCATACCTACTTGAAAGAACACATCTTGTTATATTTCATGACAGATGGTAGGGTTTACCATGTAAGGGAAAATGCTATACCACTGAAGTATTTTGAAGAACTAGAACATGTTTTATTCTTACTTCAAGTGAATGACAGAATGACAGAAAGTACTGCAAACTATTTGAAGACTCAAATTCAGAGACATAAAAGGCTTTATTCTGTAAAGTCTGACAGCACATACTATCCAAAGTACAGAGATCACAAGGGTGATATTGTTGAGATGAAGCCTAACTCTGCTAAGATTATAACTACTTTTCTGGGTTATAAGGCTGTGGAATTCAATCTTGTGTCTGACAAGGCATATTTGATCAGACTGGATCAGGACATAAGGAAAGCTAGAATAAATGATCTCAGGGCTGCTATCTTCCAAACTGGTGAAGATACTGCAGAACTCAAAGATGTTAAAAGGAGGATGATTGATGAACTCAGACATGCTGAGAGATGTTTGTTAAAGAACTATCTCAGAACAACTCCTGACATCAAAGAGATCAGAAAGTGAAGCCAAGTCAAGATCTACAACTGCTCAAATTCTGATATATATACAGACTGAAGTTGTTATCAGAAGTTAAAGTTGGTAAAGCTTTAAGGACTGTAAGTTGTAGTTATCTAGTCCATTTCTCATGCATTTATACTTAATGTTTTTGACATCATCAAATATCTGTTAAACTTGTATATTATGCTAATTTACAAGTTGGGGGAGATTGTTAGATATATTTGATAATGTCATGACTAATATGATTTATGTTTAGTTTTCAGATCTTACTTAAACAGGACAAATCAGTACTTAACTGAAATCAACACTTATACTGAAGTCAGAACTTAAGATCAGTACTTAAGGTTCAGGACATATTTATCAGGAGATAATATCAGAACTTAAAGGAAACTTTCAGATAAGGAAGGCGGCTGATTGAAAGGAAAGAAGATTAAGACAAACGTAAGAAGAGATATGCATGAAGAAGGAATTCTATGAAGAATGGAATACTTGGAAGAAAAGATATCTGATTGATATATTTTAGGAAGCAGAATTATATTCCATATAAATTACCGATTATCTTGTAACTATGTGATATATAAACACAGACATAGGGTTTACACTATAAGTGTTATCATTATCGAGAATATTATTCATTGTAACCCTAGCAGCTCTCGTGATATTTGTTCATCACTGAGAGAGGACAGTTCCATATTGTAACAGAGTTTATTACATTGAATAAAGTTTGTTTTCGGTTACTTGTATTCGATTTGATTGTGCTATACACTGTATTCAACCCCCTTATACAGTGTGTGTGACCTAACAGTGTATAACACAACTCATTATTTCAATGAAGCCAGTCAGCAAGGGTAAGGATTTTTAGGAAATACCAGCAACAACTTAGGGGGAGCATAAGAAGGATCAACTTGTCAGACACTACACCATATTGAAAATCAGAGGACACTACAAGAACATATCTGCTGAGACAAAGGGTTTGATGTCAATATTATTCCTAGAGTCTAGTTCTTAAGTGATCCAGATGGTGGATTAATGATTAGCAGGGCTACTGAGTGTGAATGATTATCTCTCTATTTTTCTATCTGAAGATGAAACTGAGAAAGTTACAGAAGTCCTGATAGATCCGGATTGATTGGGTGATTGTAAAGCAAGATGAACTCAATCAGTCAGCAAGCATATTATTGGGAAGCTAGTATCCAAACCAAATGACTTTGTTATAATTGGTACAAGGATAACCAGAAGTCAAACTGGATGGCAATGGCATTGTAACGAGGGACAAGGCCAAACTGGATGCTAGGTTATATCTAACAGAAAGCACCAGTGACGAGACTTGAGGATATTATGACATATCAGGCACCTGTTGCACATTCTACCTGGAATTGGACTCTGGTAAATATGAACAAGTGTACTCCTGGTTGGTGAGTCAAAGGAAGAAGTAAATGCACAACAGTTCATGGACTTTGTAGTTGCAGATCTATTGGACTGTGCATATCTCTTCTTCACAAGCTCACTTCAGCTTGGTATGAACTAGTATACTACTCAAGAAATCATCAAGGACATGGTATGTCACTCAAATGGAACTTACAGTTTAATATGAACTAGAAGAGTCGTCATATTAATAACTCTCTTATCACTAGGCACGGACATAATGTAATATATGTGCAGTGATATCATGATAATGTTATATGTTGGTCTACTAACAAAAACTTGTGCAATATTATTTGCAAAGTAATTGCAGAGTAGGTATGGAGGAGCGTGCTGTATATGTTGCAATTCTATTTGGAATTACTACAAGCATGCCAAAAGAATATTTCTTTTAGAAGCTCAAATAAACCAAAAAAATGATGGCAATACAAGTAAGTTAAGGATCTTTTGAAGATGTAAATTTTTTAGAAGATTCTGAACATGCCAAGACTACTTACCAACGGAAATCACTAAAGCCTGATCAATACAACTCAGGTATAATGATAAGCTATAGAGGTATGACAAACTCTCTCTTTTACTCCAATACAAATAGACAACATGTAATGTTCTCAAGATGCCAAAGTGGAAGGTTCCAAGTGGATCCTAGAAAATCCAATTTTATAGCTATTAACAAGATTATTAGATATCTTATGGGACTACCAACTCTTGGAGTAAAGTACCCTAAAGATATTGTGCTTAACATGTTTGGCTATATAGATATAGATTACGCAGGTTGTAAGAAAGACAGGAGAAACATCTCTGAAGCTGTCAACCTAAGTGACATGAGAAGCATCTCAGGAAGCTGTCAACTTCGTGAAAGAAGATTGATTTCTTGTTATGATAAGAAACAACCTCAAATCCAACAACTTTGTGAACACTCTATGACAAGGCACCTTCACACCATGTATCATTACTTAGAGAGCATGTCATTTAATCAAAGGATCACTTGCAGAAACACTTATTAAATCACTTGTTTTAATTAATCTTTCAAGAACGGTTTGTAAGCGTGGGATATCATTCATTGCATATTAGTTGGAAATCCCATCTGTAAGGAATTCTTCATATAAGTTCACAAGTATTAAATCCTCAATACTTAAAGGACTTGTGAATTTATCAGTAATCCAGTACCTCGTACTTAGTGCTACTATCTTGATTATCATGATTACAATGTCATATACATTTGTGGTTGTTAAGTATTATAGCATTAACTTTGAATTTTATTTGAAATGATTTAAATTATGACTATAGACAGTTCCATTCCATATCAGTCTCATAATTTAAATTATATTAAAATAATATGTAACACAGTTATTTATATCATGTACGGATAGTTGTGATACTTTTAGTATTAGTAATATTATTTAGAATTTTTGTTCTAAGTACCAATGCTTATTTCTAAAATAACTAATATTGAAAGTTGAAATATTTTATAAGTCATGTGTATAAAACTCTCAATATTGTATATGCTTAGAAAGTATTTCTAAAATTACTAATTATCCAAAGAGTGATTGCCATGTATATAAGTCATATATCCTATTGGTGCTTACTCAAGGATAATTATAAATATTTAAGTGCTAGTATCTAACTCATAGATATTTAGTATTTATTTATTTAATAATTAGTTTGGGTAGTTTGGATTATGGAAATTGAAGCAATTCAATAATTTTATTTTCTCCATAATTCAAACTAACTTAAAATAAATAAGCAGCATATTTGATTAAAACTAAATCTGTCAACAATTGATATCTAGTATATTGATTGTAACTTATGTATTATAAGTTAATTATGAGATTTTGGTTTGAGTGAATTTAGCTATGTTACATCTCAAGAATTCACTGATATTAGAATCATGATTGTAGCATGATTAGTTGTATGTTAATTTTTGACTTGTATCAGCTAATGATATTTAGTTAAGAGTTCAAGTATGAACTAATTGTGAAGTATTAGTATTTGTGGAATTACTTTGAACTCATTTAAGTAATCAATGCTTATCTTCAGTCACTTATACTAATATAGAAAGTATGGAAATTTTTCTTAAGTACAACTATGGTTAAAATGTTTGATTGCTTTATTAGAAGTAACCATATGTTGTCAAGTTAGAATAATTTTTATACTTATTTGCAAATTCCTAAACACTTTGATAATAGATGCAATACTCAATGGATCAAAGTATATGGAACTTATAATATTTTTCTAAGATTGCAAACAAGTCAATGTTGGTTAATGTTGCTTTATTTATCGAACCCATATTGTTTGAGATATTAAAGTTGTTAAGAGTTAACAATTGTATGATATATGAAATTGAATGCTGATGTTTTTTTGATAAATAATTTATATTTAATTCATTGATATCTTATTTTAATATTTAAAATATGATGCAACATAATTATTGATATCTAAAGTACTTGACAAGTATCAGTCAATGATATGTTGTTAATATTTTGTTGCAGATAATTGTGAGATTTTAAGTTCTAGTGGATTTATATGAGTTTCTATATCTGAAAGATTCACTACAATTTGAAATTAGCAGCATAGTCAATCTTATTAAGGATATTTATCAATAAACAATTGTTTTGATTATAATCTTATAAAGATAGATTATGGAGCTTTTGACATGAATAAGAATTTCTTAGACTTTACCCTCAGTGATCAATGATTTTACAAAAACCATTCATATTGAAAGATAAATTTTTTCTTTCTCTTCTTAATACTGCTAGGTCATCAGTCCGTGTCTTATCAAATTATTAATCTTTTTAGGCATAAATTAGACTTGTGCACTAGAACAGTTTTAGGAGAAAATCAAACTTCTTTCTACATTGATGATTACTTATTTCATTAAAATCTTTGTGAAATCACTATTGTACATCATTTCTCTCAAAAGATTAAATGCATAATTTTCATTCATTATAGATCTGAAGTGCATTTTATCTCTATATTTCCATATGTTTTGTGACACAAGTTCAGCCTTCAATGGCCTTCTTTCATTTGATAGTCATGAGGTTGAAAACCCATAACTTCTATCCCAGACTGTAAAGACAAACACAAAAACAGAACCAACCAACACTCTCTTACCACTAAAATGAAGTATGAATGAGCGTGAGGGAGAAAGTGCTTTAGTGCACCACATAAGGAAGGTTCTGAAGTCAATCCAGCAGCTATGTATCTTACAAAGATGAGTAGTTTTTAAACCGAGACAACTGTTAGCTCCCATACATCTTCTCAAAAAGATGTAATGGCTGAAAAGGCACAAAATAGTTACTAGATTCATCCTCTCAACATGGTGCGTCTATTGAAATTTTCCTGTCGGCCAGGGTATCCGATGTAGTGTCACCACCTTAAATATAAACAATTCTTGATGCACAAGGAGAGGTTACACACACAAAGGAAGAGTTGACGGAAATAAGAGTTTCGACCATTTTACGGTTAGATTCGATTGTTCAAGGTTCTTTAATGGACCAATTGCCTTTACCGGTGTTAGGAGAGGATACTGATCCAATAGCCATATGTCAGCGGTCAGTGTCTACCTTCCTAAGCTTAAATCCCATGGATGCATCTGCGGATAGTGGATTTGACATAGGTGCATATCGACAACTTATTGACAATGATTTAGATATTACCTGATGAGTCACAAGAAAATGTCTTCACAGACATTAAAAGGGAACTTTGTCTTTATGCTAAATTCTTTGGATCATTGTTTACCTTCCCAGAGTTCAAATCTGGAACCCTAAAAAGGAAACTAGCAACTTGTAGATTATAACTCAGATTCATCTGACGAGTCTAAGAAGGATGGGGATTTGCGAACTCCCATTGCACCACCTGTGACCTCCTTAAGGATGGCTAAGGTGATTTTCCTTGCAGGTACAGCTGGATTTTTGAGCTATGGGAGGAGTGATACACTTGTGAGAATGAGTGTAAACACGAGTGGAGAGAAGAGTGAAACACTTGTGAGGTACACGAAATAGAATCACACACTCACAGTGAGGAAGAAAGAGAAATAAAATATCCCATTCACTATCCCTATACATTGTTCTTGATACTTCGGGTCTCGAATCTGTTTATGATTGGAACCTAACTTTTAGGGACCTATTATTTAAAGGACTTTAATATAATTTATTTAATAAACTTAAATTGATTTATCTTATAAACTTTAAATAAGTTTATTTTATAAATCTAAATTAGTTTATTTATATAATTTATATTTAAGTTTATTTTATAAATTAATTTAGATACAATTTAAACTTAAAAAGAAAACAAAACAAAAAAAAAAGAAAAACAAAAACAAAACAAAAGGAGAAAAAGAAAATATAAAAAGAAAAAAAGGGAAAAGAAAACAAAAGAAAAACAAAATAAACAAATAAACCAAAATGTGTACAATGTTTTGTTTGTTAAGTACATTTACATGTACTTGTTGGTTTAGTAAATGGGGTCGCCACAGGATCTTTTTTCCCTGGTCACCACTTATGTGTGGTATTTATTTTATTTAAGTACAAGTATAGTACTTGTACTGTGATCGCCATATGCATGAATAAATAATCTAAGTACAGATGCTACTCCTCTCTCTGTACTCTTGGTCGCCACAGAGGAACTAAAGTTGTAGCCACACAACAAACTTCTCTCCTCAGTAACACAATTTTATTGGATATAAAGTTTACACTTTGCAGCAGAAAGATTCAGCCATTCATTTTGGATTAATTTCTGTTCATCTTCTCTCCCAAGAGAGTAGTGAAATGGCAGCAAAGATTTATAGAGAAGCTCAAATTTTTTGTATATCCGTTTAACTTCTCATCGGAGTAACGTTATAATGCCCGATTTATTTCTTGTATATTCTTAGGGGCATTATAATCGTTACTCGGTAATTAAATCCTAGTACAAATAAAAGCTAGATCATTGTATAGGATTTGATTTGTAAATCTTTGTAGTAGCTAGGAACTTTATTGTTCTTAGATTGTAGCCGATTAATTTATTTACCGGCGTGTAGCAACACCATCAAGAATTTATATACGAATATATATTTCCCCGAATATCTTGTGTTTCTTGTTTTTATCGTTCCAAACACTATTCCTCTCAAGAACACGAAACCATTAAATGAGCACTAAATATTATATCCGCTAAAGATTCGAAAGAATTTTTAATTTAGTGATTATCATATTCATCCCCCCTTCTACGATAATACAGGACCTAACAGATGTTGGATTTTTAACGCAGCGGGGTCATGGTAAAACACTTTTACACATACCAAATCCAAATAAAAGCATATAAATCGTGAATAAAAATTCGAGGGATCGAATCTAACCTTTTAAAATAATTCGGAGACAACGATCAGAGATCCTTAGCAGTTGCTCCTCAAGTGTGAAGCACTCCACCGGTATCCACCAAGAAAACGATGTTAAGGAGGAAGAAGGAGGTAAAGAGAATTGGGTTTTCCAAACTTTTTGGGTTTTCGGGTTTGATGTGGGTTCCAATAAAATAGGGTCTATAATAGTGTATTTATAGGCAAAATTTTCAGCTGAAATTTTCCCATAAATATTATTATTATTATCCCATTTATTATTCTCATTAATATTTAAAACACCTTTTAATCATTAATCCTTTTTCTAAACACTTTAGAAATAATTCTCTCTCTTGATTTAATTTCCAAAAATTAAATCCTTTAATTAATAATCTTAAGAACTTTTCTTAATTAATTTATAATCAATTAAATCTCATTTAATCAATTATTAAATTTGCCAATTAATTATTTATTTCACAAATAAATAATTATTAGCCATTATTAATTAATTCCTCCACCATTAAATCATTCTCTTTTTATGGTGTGACCCTGTAGGTTTAATATTAAGCCGGTAGTAGAAATAAATAATAATAAAACTATTTTATCATTATTTATATAAATTCTCTAATTTATTAAATATGATTAATTAATTAATCACATTTATTCTACATCGTGAGTGATGCTTCTCAACATATCGTGACTATCCGGATAATATGAATTCACTACTTAGAATACCAAGAACCTGTCAGTGAATAGTTACCGTACAATAAACTCCTTCTACCCTACAATGTCCCGATTAAATACAAGGCATGGATCTCGTGTCAAGCCTATCTAATTCAATCACTTGCTTACCATTTACTATGCGTAGTTCTATGCAAATTAGAAACTCCTTTCTAATTTCATTCACTCTGGCCAGAGATTCCTGAACTAGCATAAGTGGATCAGCCTTGAACATTCGCTTCCTTCACTAAAAGGGGTAGATCCTTTATTGATCATACATTATCTTCGTGTACAAATTCCTATACCCAAAAGAGCCCTAATAATTGTCCCTGGAGACTAAGAACTAAACCAAAGTATAGTTCAGTGTACACAAGATGACTATGATGACCTCAAGTCTAAGGATACTTGTACAACTATCACTAGGTGAACAACTGCTGACACGTGAGTGAACTCCATCAGTTGTTCAGCTGTGCGAGTCATGTTCAGTGAACTTATTCCATAATAAGCACCTACATACTAGCTATAGTGTCACCACACAAATGTCTATGAGAACAGACATCCTTCATAATGAAGCAAGCATAGTATGTACCGATCTCTGCGGATTATTAATTACCAGTTAGTAATCCTACGACCAGGAACTATTTAAGTTTAGAGTTATCATCTTTTTAGGTCTCACTATTATGATCTCATCATAATCCATAAAAAGCTTTACTCTAAACTATGGTATATCTTACTTAAACACTTAAATAGATAAAGCCCGTAATAAAAACAAAACAAGTCTTTTATTAATATCAATGAAATCAAAATAGATTACATAAAAGTTATTCCTAAATCCTAATACATGATTGGACTTAGGACATATTCCTTTCAATCTCCCACTTGTACTAAAGCCAATCACTCTGGTATCTAATACCCATCTTGTCTTCATGACGATCAAAGTGACTTTCATAAAGTAGCTTTGTGAGTGGGTCTGCTATGTTGTTATGTGTGTCAACTCTAATTCAATACAATATAAGAAATGTTACCGCGCTCCCACTAACCCTTTTGTAGACGCATGGTTCATCTGCGTTTTTGATAAAATCAAACTCTTTGATTGTCTCATCAAAACGAATGTTCCATCTTTCGAGAAGCTTGCTTTAAACCACATATGGTTCACAGCAGCTTACACACTAGGTTTTCATTTCCCTTGGAAAGAAAACCATCTGGCTATTTTCCAGATCTCATAGTCGTAGTAAGCAGCATTCGCAAGCAAAATCCGAACTGATTATAACAGGGCTACAGGTAAAAGGCTTCATCAAAGTCAATCCATTGCCTTTGTTTGAATTCTTTTGCCACAAGCCTGGCCTTATAGGTCTCCACCTGGCCATCTGCTATAATCTATCTTTTGTATAATGTATACATTGATTCCATTCTAGATTTCATGGCACTATGCCATTTCTCTGAGTCAACACTACTCATAGACTCATTATAGGTCACAGGGTCGTCATCATCAAATGATTGACAACTCATTGTCATTCTCAATGAAAAGGCCATATTACCTCTCAGGTTGGCGAGACACTCTCCCTGACCTACGAATGGGCTGTTCCACAAAAGGTTGTTCAGTCAGAACAGGTGTTTCCACTTGATCCTTAGTAGTTTGTGCTTCTTGAACTTCATCAAGTTCAATTTTGCTCCCACTGTTTCCTTCAAGGATAAACTCCTTTTCCAAGAAGGTAGCATGTCTGGAGACAAACACCCGATGATCGGTATAAAAGTAATACCCTAAAGTCTTTTTAGGATATCCCACAAAACTATATTTTACGGATCGATATTCCAGCTTATCTGGGTCAACTTACTTGACATAAGCTGGACATCCCCAAATCTTAACGTTTTTAAGACTCGGTTTCCTTTCTTTCCATATCTCATACGAAGTTTGAGGAACAGATTTTGGAAGGCACCTTATTCAGTAAATATGCCGAGGTTTCCAATGCATAACCCCATAGGAATACTGGAAGATTTGCATAGCTCATCATGGACCGAACTATGTCTAACAAAGTTCGATTTCTCCTTTCAGATACCAATCTGGAGGAGTCCACTGGGAGACTATACCATTTACTTTGAGATAATCTAGAAACACTCCATTAAAGTATTCACCACCTCGATCTGATCGAAGAGTTATAATACTATGTTTGGTTGTTTCTCCACTTCATACTTATATTCTTTGAACTTTTCAAAGGCCTCAGACTTGTGTTTCATAAAACACATATCCGAATCCAGATCTATCATCTATGAAGTATGGAAATCCACCCATGGCTTGCTTAGACATTGGTCCACATACATCTGTGTGTACCATTCCTAGCAAATTTGCAGTCCTCTCTCCATGTCTACTAAATGGAGACTGCAGTGCCACAATAAAGTGAGATTGTCATCATCCCTTTTCTTTTATTAGTTTGTTCAATCTGAAGTAAATTATGTCACATATATACAGACCATTATTTAAAGCACCACGTCCATAAAGAATATTATCTCTAAGAATAGAACATTTATTATTCTCAATAATAAATGAAAATCCAACCAAGTCTTACATGGGAATAATATTCCTCACAATCGAGGGAACAAAATAACAATTATTTAAAACAATAGTCTTGCCCGTAGGCATATGTAAATGAAATGATTCTACATCTTCAGCAGCAACTCTTGCTCCATTTCCCATCAGTAGAATCACCTCCTCTTCTTCAAGAGTCCTACTTCTCCTTGGTCCCTGCAACAAATTGCAGATTTGAGAACCACAGGCGGTATCTAATACCCAAGTAGAAATTTGATTTAATGATATATTCACTTCTTTCATGAACATACCTGAATCAGAAACGGTAGTCTCACTACCCTTCTTCTTCTTCTTCATTTCTGCAAGGTAAACCTTACAGTTCCTCTTCCAGTGCCCCACCTTGTTACAGTGAAAGCAAACAACTTTGCTCTTGGGGTCTTCAGCTTTTGGTGGAACCGGCATTTTCTCACCTACTTTCTTCTTCTTGGAAGAGTTCCTCTTCCTTTTCTTAGGATTGGAACCTTCACCAATTAGAAGAACAGAACTCTTCTTAGGGGGAAAATTCGATTCCGCAGTCTTCAACATGTTGTGGAGTTCAGGCAGGCTGACATCCAACTTATTCATGTGAAAGTTCACAACAAACTGCGAGAACGAACTCGGAAGCGATTGCAAGACCAAGTCTTGGCTCAGCTCCCCATCCATGGCAAAACCAAGTTGTCCAAGACGTTCAATCAAATTGATCATCTTAAGTACATGGTCATTCACAGATGATCCCTCAGATATCCTACAACCGAACAACTCCTTCGATATCTCATATCGAGCTGTCCTCCCCGCCACATCATACAACTCCTGTAGATGCATGAGGATAGTGTGAGCATCCATATGCTCATGTTGCTTCTGTAGCTCAATGTTCATGGAAGCTAGCATGATGCATTGAGCAACATTTGCATCATCTATCCACATACGATACACAACATGTTCATCATTATGTGCATCACTAGCAGGTTCAGTAGGCTTAGGTGAGTCAATCACGTATTCCAGCTTCTCAATCCTGAGAACAATTTTCAAGTTTCGAAGCCAGTCAGCATAATTAGGACCAGTCAATTTGTGAGCATCTAGTATGCTCCTGAGTGATAGTGCAGAAGACATAATGTATATTGTAAATCTGTAAATGATAAACACATAACAACACTTAGCAAATATTCGATTTCATTTTAAAAACACTATATGAATCGGGTCTTTATTCATAAGTGGCTCCCACTAGTTTTCCTAATTTATTCAACCCCCTACGTGAAAAATTAAGCATTCATAATGCTAGTGGGAATAGGGATCCTACATTCCATTACACGACCCTGGCTGTAGCACGAACTGCCATGTAATGTTCAATAGGCAGACAACTCTTGTCAATTACATCTCATGTTATTCCCTAATCAAACTTTAGCCTCTTGAATAATTGAGTCTCGGCTGTAGCACGACAAACTCAATATTCTAAGTCAAGTCTAACCCAACATTCCGTACAGTTGAATCAGTCCCCAAAGGCCCACGGCTGTAGCACGTACCGACCTTTAGATTCTTATTCAATGTACACATCTCTATGTAATAGACAAGTATTTCTTATTTCGAAATCAAAGCCCTCGGCTGTAGCACGAACCGACAATGATTCAAAAATAAGAACTACTTTCTATCATGTTGGAAGGCTATGACCGACACAAGCCCGTTGTGTCATTGGCCAATTACTACTTGATATTATTTAATTTTAGAGGGATTATATTACGTTACAATCATAATCATATTATAAAGAGATTCTTCCTTTTAAATTAAATATTTCAAATCAATAATCAATAATCAGACGATTCCCAGATCGGGTGGAGCATTGTCAAGAGGCGTCACTTAATAACCCTTTCTTACAGATAGAAATCTGTTGTTGACAGAATCATCCTTTCTCTCATATCGAAAATTCATATTCAATTACGTGTTTCATAAACACAAGAATCTCATGATTGTATTCATAATATTATTCTTAAGGTTATGAAACAATTTCACTATACTAGGTTGTCTAACAAACGCCTTATGTTCATTTAAGTTCACCTAAATCTATCATCGCATGATAAACTAAGCATATATCACATATATCAACATGAATAAACATCAAGGTAGGCATGTTAAATCATCTAGCACATTAGTCTAGGCATTATACATCTCTATGTATCACATGAAGCATTTAAAAGCAATTAAAACAGTCAAAAACAACTTTAAAACACTTCATGGAAATATAAACAGTTCAAAACTTTTATATAAACTAAAATTGATCACTCCATTAGATCCGTCTAGGAAAAACGAATCCAACGGTATATTGCACGCCCAAAACGGAGTTACGAAACTCCCAGAAAATCAATTTTAAAATCAACAGACGGGCTGTAACGCATTACAGGAACGCGTTACAAGCCCTGTAACGCATTCCGGTGATGCGTTACACCCCTTTTAAGCCATTAAAGGGTGTAACGCATTCCGTGAATGCGCCACAGGTGTGTAACGCATTCCCAGAATGCGTTACACCCATATTTTTTTTTGTTTTTTAGCCGCCGCCTGACATCTCGCCTCGAACTCCGCGCCTGACAGCTGACTTCTCTGTACCTTTCTTCTTTCACACAGCAATAGACAGACAGGCAACAGCCACGGATGTGCAGATGATATAAATAGATATATATATACTTTATATACATATAATTATACTTATTAAATTATGAATTTTAATTATAAGAACTTCAAAAATTCATAATAAAAAATCTATACATCATAAAATTATGAAAAAAATACCCAGACGATCTACAACACTTGTAGAACCCAGATCAACATTCAAAATTATTCTGAGAAACGATTTCTCATCAGACAAAATTAATCCATAATATAACTTGTAAAAATCATAATTAATTCATACAAGCACATAAAATTCTGAAATTTTTACCACAGATCTATATGCATACAACATATGCTCTGATGCCATTGTTGGATTATTAACGCAGCGGGGGCATGGCAAAACACTTTTACACATACAAAATCCAAATAAAAGCATATAAATCGTGAATAAAAATTCGAGGGATCGAATCTAACCTTTTAAAATAATTCGGAGACAACGATCAGAGATCCTTAGCAGTTGCTCCTCAAGTGTGAAGCACTCCACCGGTATCCACCAAGAAAACAATGTTGAGGAGGAAGAAGGAGGTGGAGAGAATTGGGTTTTCCAAACTTTTTGGGTTTTCGGGTTTGATGTGGGTTCCAATAAAATAGGGTCTATAATAGTGTATTTATAGGCAAAATTTTCAGCTGAAATTTTCCCATAAATATTATTATTATTATCCCATTTATTATTCTCATTAAAAATAAAACACCTTTTAATCATTAATCCTTTTTCTAAACACTTTAGAAATAATTCTCTCTCTTGATTTAATTTCCAAAAATTAAATCCTTTAATTAATAATATTAAGAACTTTTCTTAATTAATTTATAATCAATTAAATCTCATTTAATCAATTATTAAATTTGCCAATTAATTATTTATTTCACAAATAAATAATTATTAGCCATTATTAATTAATTCCTCCACCATTAAATCATTCTCTTTTTATGGTGTGACCCTGTAGGTTCAATATTAAGCCGGTAGTAGAAATAAATAATAATAAAACTATTTTATCATTATTTATATAAATTCTCTAATTTATTAAATATGATTAATTAATTAATCACATTTATTCTACATCGTGAGTGATGCTTCTCAACATATCGCGACTATCCGGATAATATGAATTCATTGCTTAGAATACCAAGAACCTGTCAGTGAATAGTTACCGTACAATAAACTCCTTCTACCCTACAATGTCCCGATTAAATACAAGGCATGGATCTCGTGTCAAGCCTATCTAATTCAATCACTTGCTTACCATTTACTATGCGTAGTTCTATGCAAATTAGAAACTCCTTTCTAATTTCATTCACTCTGGCCAGAGATTCCTGAACTAGCATAAGTGGATCAGCCTTGAACATTCGCTTCCTTCACTGGAAGGGGTAGATCCTTTATTGATCATACATTATCTTCGTGTACAAATTCCTATACCCAGAAGAGCCCTAATAATTGTCCCTGGAGACTAAGAACTAAACCAAAGCATAGTTCAGTGTACACAAGATGACTATGATGACCTCAAGTCTAAGGATACTTGTACAACTATCACTAGGTGAACAACTGCTGACACGTGAGTGAACTCCATCAGTTGTTCAGCTGTGCGAGTCATGTTCAGTGAACTTATTCCATAATAAGCACCTACATACTATCTATAGTGTCACCACACAAATGTCTATGAGAACAGATATCCTTCATAATGAAGTAAGCATAGTATGTACCGATCTCTGCGGATTATTAATTACCAGTTAGTAATCCTACGACCAGGAACTATTTAAGTTTAGAGTTATCATCTTTTTAGGTCTTACTATTATGATCTCATCATAATCCATAAAAAGCTTTACTCTAAACTATGGTATATCTTATTTAAACACTTAAATATATAAAGCCCGTAATAAAAACAAAATAAGTCTTTTATTAATATCAATGAAATCAAAACAGATTATATAAAAGTTATTCCTAAATCCTAATACATGATTGGACTTAGGACATATTCCTTTCAACAGATGATATTGCCAATTTCCAAATAGCCATATCCCGTAGTATAACAGTTGTTATCATCTCCAAAAGTAACCACTGGGCCAGCTTTCTCAACCACCTTTAATAGCAGGGCTCTATCTCCAGTCATATGCCTTGAACATCCATTGTCCAGAATCCATATGACCTTATTCTATTTAATGTCCTGAAAATAAAGATGATTAAGTTTTCTTTGGTACCCAAACTAAGTTGGGTCCAGAATACTTAGAAGTATTTGAATATATAACATTTCTCTTAACAGAATTGATAGGCTTAACAATTTTTGCTTTATTATTGACTGTTTCCTTGTCACATTCAGAAGCATCAACAGACTTGCTCTTGGGCTTGGTGACAGGTACCACTTTCCCAGCTTTATGAGGGCTTACAATCTTTGATCTACTAGTGTTCTTACTAATATGCTTATCATGATCATGAGATGTATTATGTGAGTGTGTGGAATCAAGATAAGTGTGCATGAAAGATACTACACATGGCATGCAAATAGATTTATCACACTTAGAAACTTTAGGCATGTTAGGCATGTTATGCAGATAAGCATTCTTAACATTGTCTACTTTAACCTTTCTACAAGCATGAGTAAGGTGACCGGCAGAACCAGAATTATTACATAACTTCCGAGGGCCATTAGTTCTTATCCTGCCATTTTTACTTCTATTCCTCTTATTCTTGGAAGTAAAACCTAGTATGGAAAAATATAAGTCAGAGTCACTAGAAACAGACATATATTTCTTTGCCTTTTGTCTCATTGAGAGATCGAGATACTCAACAAGCATCTCATGATAAATATAAAGATTATCTTCATCAAAGGGCTCAACAGTAGCTTTCTTAAAAAGAGGCTTCTTAGCTTCCTTAAGAACACGAGGTGTACCAGAGGGATTAACAAATTTCTCTACAAGCTCATTTTCAACTACTCGTTTCTTAGAAGCTTTTCTAAGTTCGTCGTAGTCTAGGCCTATCCCAACCTATCCACCTACTAGTTGATCAGCTATGAGCTTCTTAGTAAGATTTGCAGAATCGGTAAACGCATGCAATTTAGTTTCTAATTCTGCATTCTTCTTCTTAAGCTCGTCCTATGTCTCAAGGTGCTTAGTAATCTTAAGCTCTAGATATTTATTGGTTTGCTTAATATTCTCAACACTGACCCTATCTAGAATTAACTTATAATATTTATTTTTAATTTCTTTAGTTCTACTTTAAGGTCTTCGACATCAAGCAGGGTACATCTTAGTGTTGTACTAACATTTCTATACACTTCTTTTACGACATCATGTTATTTAATGCATTCCTTTATATTGTACCGTTGTTGGTGAGACTGTGTAGCTGTATGAACAGTTACGTGATAACTCAATACGAGAACAACACTAGAACATGACAGGTCAATAATACTATAACTACACAAGAAATCAGAAGAAATGAAGACAAGGAAAATACAAAGAATCGGAAGATTAGAAGAAGGGTTGAAGTCTGTTTACAGGTCATTGAAGGAAGTTCATTAATATGATCATGCCTCAGTGAAGAATAAAAGTTAAAGACTTTCAAGGTTTCAAAAATGATGAAGATTTAGTGTATAAGTGCTACTAGAAGATTTCAGTGTATTAGCATTGATTGAAGATAAACAGTGTTCGAAATATAAGAATCTGAAGAATTGAAGACATGGTATAGATAGAGGTTAAAGAAGACAACTGCAGTCTTGAAGCTATACTCACTGACAGGAGTTTATTTATATATTCAAGCATCGGTGAAGAATAGTGAATGAAGTATTCAAGATTGTAGTAGCAATGAAGACGTTGTCTACAGTACCAGAAAGGATTCCGGTCAAAGTACATTTGTTTGTTGACAGTCAGTGTTCGAAGCGATAAAGTTGTTGCAAGCTTAACAATGTAATCAAGTCTATAATACGAAGACCTGAATTGGAGCTAGTCGTCTGTGAACCAGACCAGTTGCACTAGGCATCAGCGTTTCATGAAAGGAATATGAGTATTACCATTAGAAGGATTGTTAAGTGAGGATTCGTATCAGGGAATACAGGTTTTATGATTCAGATGAAGACTCAAGAGAGAAAACTTAAAGATGGGACAGCTCAAGGAATGCAATGCTCTACAGAAAATAAGTCAAGGTGATCACTACCTTGTAGTAGGAGACATCTTGATCTATATATTGATCTTCAGAAGCAATATCCTGGATATACGGTTCAATATTTCAGTACAGGAACTGATCTTGACTTAGTGTGATACTCGGGAATAAATGAGAGCAAGAATAATTTCACAAGTGCAGTTTTCATCCCTCTGGTCGCCATAGAGAAATAGGTTAAATTTTTTCTAAGGCAAATTCACCTTAGGTTCACCTTGGTCGCCATAGGGAAATGGGTTGAATTTTTTTTCTAAGGAAAATTCACCCTAGGTTCACCTTGGTCACCATAGAGAAATGGGTTGAATTTTTTCTAAGGCAAATTCACCCTAGGTTCACCTTGGCTGCCATAGAGAAATGGGTTGAATTTTTTCAAAGGAAAATTCACCCTAGGTTCATCTTGGTCGCCAGAGAGAAATGGGTTAAATTTTTTCTAAGGCAAATTCACCCTAGGTTCACCTTGGTCGCTATAGAAAAAAGGGTTGAATTTTTTCCAAGGTAAATTTATCCTCGGTTCACCTTGGTCACCATAGAGAATTTTTCTAAGGCAAAATTCACTCTTCGTCGCCACAGAGCTTATATTACCTTGGTCGCCACAGATCCTCAGCCACAACTTTATTGAGTTATCAACTAACTTATGTGGTAAACAATTGGCCACATATTTCAACAGATATAAAGTCTACACTTTGAAGCAGAATGAATCAGTTGTATTGTTCTGAGTTCTATCTTCTTCTCTGACGAGAGGAGATAAAACAAGCAGCAAAGAAAATACAGAGAAGCTCTGGGCACATTGCAAATCCGTTATTCTTCTCACCGCAGTAACGTTATAATGCCCGATTTAGTTCTTGTATATTCATAGGGGCATTTTAATCATTACCCAGTAATTAAATCCTTAGACAAACAAAAGCTAGATCATTGTATAGGAATTGATTTGTAAATCTTTGTAGAAGCTAGGAACTTTATTGTTCTTAGATTATAGCCGGGTAATTTATTTACCGGAGTGTAGCAAACCCCTCGCGGATTTATATATGAATATATACATCCCCAAATATCTTGTGTTCCTCGTTTTATATTCCCAAACACTATTCATCTCATTAACAAGGAACCACTAACCGAGCACTAAATCTATTTCCGCTAAAGATTTAAAAGAATTTTTAATTTAGTGATTATCGTATTCAACCCCCCTTCTACGATAATTCGGGACCTAACAATTGGTATTAGAGATTGTTGATCGATATACAGATCGGATCCGGTGTGTCAGCCCAAACAGTCAACTTCTCATATTTTCAGATTTTTTAATTTTCAAAAATTATCAACACTTGAGATTTTTGAATTTTAAATAATTTGGACTTAGCCATAATTTTTATTTCTGATTTATTTATTTTTCCATAAAATTTAAAATTCTTAAAATTAAATTTTTCTTAAATAATAATTTATATTTGATTTAATTTTTAAGAAAATTGAAATTCTTGAAAATTACTTTTCTCGTAATTATTTATTTTTGATTGATTTATTTTCTAATAAAATTAAAAATTCTGGAAATTTAAATTTCTCTTAAATATTAAACTAAGGGCACTCAAAGTATTGGTAGACTCAGGATTCCTCTGGGATTTTAAAGTGGATTTTAATCTTTTGAAGAAAACGAAGACCATGTGTTATTCAGACGCAAAATTCCTGAATACTGAAATTGAAGATAATGGTTTTCTCACTCCAATCAAAATGATTTCAAGACCTACAGACGAAAATTGTGTAACATCCTCAAAGGCTTGCTCTATAGGATACCACTGGGTTTTAGACGCAGGAAATGAATGAAATTTCTATGGGTACAGTTCTTCTCTAAGATTTTAAAGACAACTCTATGATTCCAGATAATACAGTCACACAGTGGTTTGTACCAATGTTATATTTATCCGGGAATCAATGAGATCATACATGCAGGAATTATGGAGGTCAGAGAGAATAGTGGGGACAAACAAACATCTCAGCTATATGCAATAAAGTTGGAACCTCAGGATTGAATGTAAGAGTTATTGATTGCTGAATCAGAAGAAACTCAGGTAGAAGTACTTGAGGGACTGGACGTCAGGGCAGTGTTTCACTTGTCAGGGAAGTTTAGTCACATCAGATTCACAAGGAGTACATAAGCTATATCCAAGGATCAAGCCTATCTATTCTGAAGCAGAGATTCTTACAAATTCAGTTCAAGAGGTGGTTACAGACTGAGGTTGGGACATAAACAAGATTTGATAGCTACAGGTTTGATAAGCAATATGTATCAAGTAACTATCAGGGGTTTGGCTACAACAGAACAAGAAGCTTGACAAAAAAGGATGAGTAGGGATTCCGTTGAAGATTTGAGATAAAGGTGGAATGTTTTCTTAGGGAAGCAGCCAGTCAAAACTTATAGTGCACGAGAAAGATTTGGGATGGATCAGATAACGAGAATAATGAATATCTTGCTTTCATAGCAATCTCTGAAGATGGTCCAACTCACATATATCAGGTTTCAAATTCTTGAACCACTGCAATACTTTGCTCTCAATATTCAATGCATGATAAGATCATAGTGTTTAAATGTTTAACACTCGTACAAGCATGATAACATCACACATAGATAATGTTGAACTAGTTCACTAGACTATTTTTCTGGTAACTAGGATTGATGTTTACTTGTGCATGTTAATTTAGATGATCTTAAATATGTGTTTGAATATTTGTTGAACATGATTAATTGCTTTAGTGAGGTATATGTTTTTCCAACATATAAGACCTTTGTTTATGCTTATCTATTGTATCCTTTTACAATGTGATTTATCCATTTAATCTGAATTATTTGTTAAGATGTATTAGTTTATATTTAGATTGAGACAGCTAGACGAGATACATCAACAGGATTGGACTAGATAGAATTAGTGATTTATTTGTTAATTTTTGTTTGTTCCATATCATACCTATATTGCTTAATTCTTATGCGTAATGTTTCTGAATGAATGTCATGTACTCCTACTTCAATGCTTGCTTATTTTTATGCCATGAATGCATATCTTAGTACTTGCATTAATTATAGAAGAAGCATGTTTAGGATTACAATAGGGCAAAGACTGTTAGTCCTCCTTATATAAGGTTGGAACCAATTTTCCCCTATCCTAGAGACAAATTTGTCAAGGGTATTAAAATGGAGAAAATGGTCAGTCAAAGATAAGAATTAGCATGATAAGGTTGCAGCTGTTGTTATCTCTATTTATAATAATATCTCTAATCCATCTGGACCCAAACTGATAAGTTGGGTACCAAGATCTATTAATCCATTTATGAGTGCAGGACATAACAGGTCAATTGATTCAAATATATTCTTGGTAATTCATACTCAAGGCGTATGATAAAAGAAAGAGCCTCACAATCAAATGTGATTAACAATAGCTATTCCGTCAGTAATCTTTGGAGATGACATCAAAAGATTTCACTACAGGACAAGCTATAAAGAAAAAGGGATGTCATCATGGATTCAACAATTGATATCACTGATAATAACTAATCATTGGTGTCACTGATAACAATTGAAGCATCTTTCTTGCTGAAGAATCAAGGCACAAATCCTCTTATCAGACGGTTCTGTATCAAAGGACAAAATGTCAATTCAAACAAGGATTAGTGTCTCATCTGAAGCAGGAAAGTTGAGAAGCTTGCTCTTGTTAGAGTAAGGAAAGGATATGCTTATGGCTAGACTGAAATCTCAAGAAAGGTGAAGTTAATGATTTCTATTATAAAGCTTCATCTGACAGAAGTTTGGCTATGGCATTAGAAGCTCTCACCCTTGAACATTAACACAATGAACTCTTTTGTAAAAAGGGTTTAGTGAGAGGACTGCTCATCTGAAATTCAGAGGGATGAAGAATGTGAGTCATGTCAAAAAGGGAAGTCAATACAACATCATATCAAAGTAAAGACATATCTTAGTGATGGTGGTTGAATACTCTTATTAAACAAAGTTGTTGTTCGTACGTTCTAAAGACAAGACATCACAGATGGTGATTGATCATATCAGAAGATCAAGCTGGAAGCAATTGTAAAAGAAATGATCTGGTGATCAGATAATGGGACTGAATTCAAGAAGCAGTTCTGATTAATATCTGTAACATCAAGAATATTTTGAGACATATTCAGCACTAGGAGCTCCGTTTCAGAATGGAGTGGTACAAAGAAAGAACCAGGTCTTGATTAAAGCTACAAGGGAAATATCAAGCTAATCAAGACTTTCTAAATATCAAAGGGGTGGAGCAGTTAAAATAGTTTGCAACAAGTAAGATCAAGCCTTGATCAGGGTGTATACATGAAGACCACTAATGAGTTAATGGCCAACAGAAGCAAACACTGGATAACCTGAAAGTGTTTGGAGAGAATATTCTGCAGAAACAAACAATAAAATGTTTTCAGTTGTCTGAAGATCTTGGCATTTGCAGCTAAGACTAGTTAGGATATTTTTCATGGCTACTCAGTGGAGTCTACAACCTACAGGGAATTTGTGGTTGATCAACAGAAGGTGATAGACAGTCTAAGTGCACAGTTCAACAACTCTGTGCTCTAAGCAGTTAAAGGAGAAATTAATGGTATTGATGATTCATATCCAAGCAATGGAATGTCAGTGTATAACACAACTCATTATTTCAATGAAGCCAGTCAGCAAGGGTAAGGATTTTCAGGAAATCCCAGCAACAGCTTAGGGGGAGCATAAGAAGGATCAACTTGTCAGACACTACACCACATTGAAAATCAGAGGACACTACAAGAACATATATGCTGAGACAAAGGGTTTGATGTCAATATTATTCCCAGAGTCTAGTTCTTAAGTGATCCAAATAGTGGATTAATGATTAGCAGGGCTACTGAGTGCGAATGATTATCTCTCTAGCTTTCTATCTGAAGATGAAACTAAGAAAGTTACAGAAGCCCTGATAGATCTCGATTGATTGGGTGATTGTAAAGCAAGATGAACTCAATTAATCAGCAAGCAGATTGTAGGGAAGCTGGTATCCAAACTAAATGACTTTATTGTAATTGGTACAAGGATAACCAGAAGTCAAACTGGATGGCAATGGCATTGTAATGAGGGACAAGGCCAAACTGGATGCTAGGTTGTATCTAACAGAAAGCACCAGTGACGAGATTTGAGGATATTATGACATATCAGGCACCTGTTGCACTTTCGACCTAGAATTGGACTCTGGTAAATATGAACAAGTGTACTCCTGGTTGGTGAGTCAAAGGAAGAAGTAAATGCACAATAGTTCATGGACTTTACAGTTGCAGATCTATTGGACTGTGCATATCTCTTCTTTACAAGCTCACTTCAGCTTGGTATGAACTAGTATACTCCTCAAGAAATCATCAAGGACATGGTATGGCACTCAAACTGAACTTATAGTTTAATATGAACTAGCAGAGTCATCATATTAATAACTCTCTTATCACTAGGTACGGACATAATATTATATATGTGCAGTGATATCATGATAATGTTATATGTTGGTCTACTAACAAAAACTTGTGCAATATTATTTGCAAAGTAATTGCAGAGTAGGTATGGAGGAGCGTGTTTTAAAGGTTGCAATTCTATTTGGAATTACTACAAGCATTCTAAAAGAATATTTCTTTTAGAAGCTCAAGTAAACCAAAAAAAATGATGGCAATACAAGTAAAGTTAAGGATCTTTTGAAGATGTAAAATTTTTGGAAGATTCTGAACATACCAAAAGTACTTACCAATAGAAACCACTAATGCCCGATCAATACAACTCAGGTATAATGATAAGTTATAGAGGTATAACAAACTCTCTCTTTTACTCATATAAAAATAGACAACATGTAATGTTCTCAAGATGCCAAAGTGGAATGTTCCAAGTGGATCCTAAAAAATCCAATTTTATAGCTATTAACAAGATTATTGGATATCTTAAGGGACTACCAACTCTTGGAGTAAAGTACCCTAAATATATTGTGTTTAACATGTTTGGCTATATAGATATAGATTACGCAGGTTGTAAGAAAGACAAGAGAAGCATCTCTGAAGCTGTCAACCTAAGTGACATGAGAAGCATCTCAGGAAGCTGTCAACTTCGTGAAAGAAGATTGATTTCTTTTATGATAAGAAACAACCTCAAATCCAATAATTCTGTGAATACTCTATGATAAGGCACCTTCACACCAGGTATCATTACTTAGAGAGCATGTCTTTTAGTCAAAGGATCACTTGCAGAAACACTTATTAAATCACTTGTTAAAATTAATCTTTCAAGAATGGTTTGTAAGTGTGGGATATCATTCATTGCATATTAGTTGGAAATCCCATCTGTAAGGAATTCTTCATATAAGTTCACAAGTATTAAATCTTCAATACTTAAAGGACTTGTGAATTTATCAGTAATCCAGTACCTCGTACTTAGTGTTACTATCTTGATTATCATGATTACAATGTCATATACATTTGTGGTAGTTAAGTATTATAGCATTAAGTTTGAATTTTATTTTAATTGCTTTAAATTATGATCGTAGACAATTTCATTCCATATCAGTCTCATAATTTAAATTATATTAAAATAATATGCAACACAGTTATTTGTATCATGTACGGATAGTTGTGATACTTTTAGTATTAGTGATATTATTTAGAATTTTTGTTTTAAGTAACCAATTTTTATTTCTAAATCACTAATATTGAAAGTTAAAGTATTTTATACGTCATGTGTATAAAACTCTCAATATTTTATATGCTTAGAAATTATTTCTAAAATTACTAATTATCCAAAGAGTGATTGCCATTATAAGTCATATATCCTATTGGTGCTTACTCAAGGATAATTATAAATATTTAAGTGCTAGTATCTAACTCATAGATATCTAGTATTTATTTATTTAATAATTAGTTTGGGTAGTTTGGATTATGGAAATTGAAGCAATTCAATGATTTTATTTGCTCCATAATTCAAACTAACTTAAAATAAATAAGTAACATGATTGATTATAACCAAATCTATCAATAATTGATATCTAGTATATTGATTGTAACTTATGTGTTATAAGTTAATTACGAGATTTTGGTTTTAGTGAATTTAGCTATGTTACATCTCAAGAATTCACTGAGATCAGAATCATGATTGTAGCATGATTAGTTGTATGTTAATTTTTGACTTGTATCAGCTAATGAATTTAGTTAAGAGTTCAAGTATGAACTAATTATGAAGTATTAGTATTTATGGAATTACTTTGAACTTCTTTAAGTAATCAATGATTATCTTCAGTCACTTATACTAATATAAAAAGTGTGGAAATTTCTCTTAAGTACAACTATGGTTAAAATGTTTGATTGTATTATTAGAAGTAACCATATGTTGTCAAGTTAGAATAATTTTTATACTTATTTGCAAATTCCTAAACACTTTGATAATAGATGCAATACTCAATGGATCAAAGTATATGGAACTTATAATATTTTTCTAAGATTGCAAACAAGTCAATGTTGGTTAATGTTGCTTTATTTATCGAACCAATATTGTTTGAGATATTACAGTTGTTAAGAGTTAACAATTGTACGATATATGAAATTGAATGCTGATGTCTTTTTGATAGATAATTGGTATTTAATTCATTAATATCTTATTTTAATATTTAAAATAGGATGCAACATCATTATTGATATCTAAAGTACTTGACAAGTATCAGTCAATGATATGTTGTTAATATTTTGTTGCAGATAATTGTGAGATTTTAAGTTCTAGTGGATTTATATGAGTTGCTATATCTGAAAGATTCACTACAATTTGAAATTAGCAGCATAGTCAATTTTATTAAGGATATTTATCAATAAACAATTTTTTTGATTATAATCTTATAAAGATAGATTATGGAGCTTTTGACATTAATAAGAATTGCTTAGACTTTGCCCTAAGTGATCAATGCTTTTACAAAAACCAATTTCAAAAACCATTCATATTGAAAGAAAAAAAATTTCTTTCTCTTCTTAATACTGCTAGGTCATCAGTCTGTGTCTTATCAAATCATTAATCTTTTTAGGCATAAAAACAGACTTGTGCACTAGAACAGTTTTAGGAGAAAATCAAATTTCTTTCTACATTGGTGATTACTGATTTCATTAAAATCTTTGTGAAATCATTATTGTACATCATTTCTCTCAAAAGATTAAATGCATAATTTTCATTCATTATAGATCTTAAGTGCATTTTATCTCTATATTTTCATATGTTTTGTGATACAAGTTCAGCCTCCAATGGCCTTCTTTCATTTGATAGTCATGAGGTTGAAAACCCATAACTTCTATCCCAGACTGTAAAGAAAAACACAGAAACAGAATCAACCAATACTCTCTTACCACTAAAATGAAGTATGAATGAGCGTGAGGGAGAAAGTGCCTTAGTGCACCATATATGGAAGGTTCTGAAGTCAACCCAGCAGCTATGTATCTTACAAAGATGAGTAGTTTTTCAACCGAGACAACTGCTAGCTCCCATACATCTTCTCAAAAAGATGTAATGGCTGAAAAGGCACAAAATAGTTACTAGATTCATCCTCTCAACATGGTGCGTCTATTGAAATTCGCCTGTCGGCCAGGGTATCTGATGTAGTGTCACCACCTTAAATATAAACAATTCTTGATGCACAAGGAGAGGTTACACACACAAAGGAAGAGTTGACGGAAATAAGAGTTTCAACCATTTTACGGTTAGATTCGATTGTTCAAGGTTCTTTAATGGACCAATTGCCTTTACAGGTGTTAGGAGATGATACTCATCCAATAGCCATATGTCAGTGGTCAGTGTCTACCTCCCCAGGCTTAAATCCCCTGGATGCATCTGCAGATAGTGGATCTGACATAGGTGCAGATCGACAACTTATTGACAATGATTTAGATATTACCTGATGAGTAACAAGAAAATGTCTTCACAGACATGTATGTGTATGCATACATGTATGTGTATGCATGATTCGTAGGTAACTCTAACCGTTTTACTTGCCCTATGTAATCAAGATAGATAACTTGTGCTTAAACCGTTATGTTGTCAAATTCTATAGATATATAGGGTCTCAATATAATTGGTGCCTATTCAGCTTCTATCTCTTTTGTGGATGTCTTGTAGAATGGTACTCGTGCAATGAAAGTTGGGGTTTATCAGTTTCGTGTTATCTGATTAGTGTCATCACCATCACATGCTAAGGTTAAGAACAATAAGGCTATTGAATGAAGTATTTAATGAAGTTAGGATCCCATATTTGTCATATATAGTAATTTAACTTCAATTCTCTTAGTTAATGTTATTTAGTATAATCTCTTAGTTTAATAAAAACCCAATTTGTTATTTGTCTTAGCATTGAGCGATAACCATACATTGTTGCATAGGTACATAAATTGAACTTAACCTAAACCAGTCTCTGTGGGAACGAATCTGATTTATATCTTATACTACTTGCGAACGCGTATACTTGCGTGAATATTAGCGCGTGTTTTCGCCCTAACAAGTTTTTGGCGCCGCTGCCGGGGACTCGGTGTTAATTTTTAGTTTATGTGCTTGTCATCAGTGGTCGTTAAAGTTCACTGACTCGGATTCTTTTACTTTCACGATTTATTTGTTTGTGTTTCAGGTACTCATTACAATGGGAGATCCAGCAGCACGAACGAAAGCCTTGATGGACTTTTCTCAACCCAAGATCAATGACATTCAATCTAGCATTGTCCGGCCAGCTATCACAGCTAATACCTTTGAGATCAAGCCTGGCATAATTCAATGGGTACAGACTTCAGTCCAGTTTGGGGGTTCTCCAACGGAAGATCCCAATACACACATTAGGGATTTCATTGAAATATGCGACACCTTCAAGTTCAACGGTGTTTCTGAAGATGCTGTGAAGCTGAGACTGTTCCCATTCACTCTGAAGGACAAGGCTAAGAGCTGGTTACACTCTCTACCAGCTGGTTCGATTACTACTTGGGAAGATCTTGCTCAGAAGTTTCTTACTAAATTCTTCCCTATGGCGAAGACAGCTGCACTCAGGAATGCTATTACTCAATTTGAGCAGCAAACGGGAGAATCGCTAAGTGAAGCTTGGGAGCGCTACAAGGAGATGCTTAGGAAGTGTCCTCATCATGGAATTCCTGATTGGATGATCATCACTTGTTTTTACAATGGGTTGGGAGCATAGTCCAGACCCATGCTCGATGCAGCATCAGGCAGAGCATTATGGGCAAAGAGCTATAAGGAAGCTTATGATCTTTGAACTGATGGCTGCTAATGAATATTAGCATCCAACCCAGAGATATCCATATGGCAAGGTAGCAGGAGTTCTTGAAGTGGATACAGCTACGGCTATCACTGCTCAACTAAAGGCGTTGTCTATGAAGATCGATTCTCTGGCTAACTATGGTGTTAGGCAGATAACTAGTGTTTGTGAGCTGTGTGCAGGTTCGCATGCAACGGAACAATGCACTATATCTAGTGACTCGGCTCGGTTTATGAGCAACTTTCAGAGATCGCAGCAACCAGTTCCAGACACTTATCATCCTGACAACTGGAATCATCCTAACTTCAGCTGGAGCAACAATCAGAATGCGATGCAACAGCCGTTCCAGCAGTTTGGAAATAAGCTATTCAACCCTCCTGGTTTTCAGCAACAAATTGCACCAAAACAACAACTCCAAATTCAACAACAAAATCCTGATGCAGGTCTATCTTCGAATGAAAAATCTGAATTGGAGGAGTTGCGGATTATGTGCAAAAACCAGGCTATTATATGCCAAATCCAGGCTATTTCCATCAAGACTCTAGAGAACCAAATAGGGCAAATTGCTAATGCCTTATTGAATCGACCACCAGGAACGCTTCCTAGTGATACGGAAGCCAATCCAGGAAAGATGGAAGTTGAAGAACGGGTGAACGCCATCACCTTAAGGTCTGGAAAGGTCGCAAGCCCCCAAGTTCAGCAAGATGAAGAGCCTGAAAAGTCTCAAGTTCCAGAATCTGAAGTTTTGGCTGAAGAAGATGTGCAGAAGGAAGTAGAGGTGGAACCAAGGAAGACTACTGTGGAATACACTCCTCCTGAGAGTAATACAGGGGAGAAACAGATCTATCCTCCACCTCCTTTTCCTAAGAGGCTGCAGAAGAAAAAGCTGGATAAGCAGTTTGAGAAGTTTCTGGAGGTGTTCAAGAAACTTCATATCAACATACCTTTCGCTGAAGCTCTTGAACAGATGCCTAGCTATGCGAGGTTTATGAAAGGTATTCTCTCTCGAAAAGTGAAGCTCGATGACTTAGAGACCATTGCTCTCACGGAGGAATGCAGTGCTGTGCTGCAACAGAAGTTGCCTCCGAAGCTTAAAGATCCTGGAAGCTTCACTATTCCTTGCACCATCGGAAACTTTTCGTTCGACAAGTGTTTATGTGATTTAGGAGCTAGCATCAATCTGATGCCCTTATCTATCTTCAAGAAGCTTGGTCGGCCTGATCTGAAACCAACATACATGTCATTGCAGCTAGCTAACCGTTCCATCGCTTATCCACGAGGTATAGTGGAGGATGTCTTGGTCGAGGTGGATAAACTCATCTTTCCTGCTGACTTTGTAATTCTTGATTTCGAGGAAGATAAAAAGATTCCCATTATCTTGGGAAGACCATTCTTGGCTACAGGCCAAACTATGATCGATGTGTAAAAAGGAGAGCTTTCGATGAAGGTTTACGATCAAAAGGTCACTTTTAATGTGTTCAAGGAAATAAAGTTAACCACAGCTAAAGAGGAGTGCTTTAAACTAGAGCAACTGCATGTTTTGAATGCACCTCCATGGAAGAGGAAGTTGGATATGCCATTCGATTCTCTTGGGTTAGCAGAGCTGAAATTTTCTCAAGACTGTCTCGAGCCGTCTATTGAAGATGTTTCCACACTTGAGCTTCACCCACTACCAGATCACTTGAGTTATTCATTCTTAGGTGCACCCCCTGACAAGGGGTTGGGATATATCTTTGATGATGTAGAGGGTAGCCGAACGGATCCTCCGGTGCCTATAGAGGGTTCTTCTCATGTGCAGCAGGTAGTTGATAGGACTGGTGTTGGTGATGAGCAGTACAGGCGAGTAACTAGGCGTATGGAGGCCATGCACGACATTCACCATCATTTTGCTACAGATTTGACACATGCTTTCGGTACTGTTGTTCGAGACACTAGTGGCGAGGTTGATTGGCCACCTGATCCTCCACCCGAAGAGGGTGATCTTTCCGACGACTAGGTATGCCTGAAATCCTTATTATTACCTTCAATGAGGACATTGAAAATTTTAAGTTTGGGGGTGATAATGTAAGGATTAGTAGTGTGTGTCCATATAGATTCATATAGATTCATGTTGCATGTTTAGTTGTAGTTCATTCATATTTTTGTATGATTGTTCATTTAGGACATATTTGTTTGTTTTTATGTAATTTCATATAGTTGCATTTGCATGCATATTTAGCATGATCCCTTAAGATGAACTATGATATTTGATAAGTTGATGTTGATTTCAGTGTGGTGAAGACGAATAGAGGGATGTTTAAGTCCTAATGAATTGATTTGCATGCCAAAAACTAATATTTTCACAAAGTCTTATAGGGTTGCTTTTGATCTAGATCATGATCATACTTGTTTGTTGTTGAGATTTAATCACTTGGTTATATTTAGAATTTGTGATATTCTCGTAGTGACGTAAAAACACTGATTCTTTTTATCTGGAGAAAAACTTGGATTTCATTGCTAGTTGTTGTAAGGCTAGGTATCAAATGGCTAGTAGCCGGCTCATATTTTTATGAGTAGTCTAGCATTGAATGAGATGGAGCGAAACACACTCATTCAGAAATTGTTAAAAAAAAGAAAAGAGAAAAAAAAAAGAAAAAAAAAAGAAAGAAAAAAGTATGTGTTTATGCATAATTGATCAAGAGTGAGCTCTTTAATACTCGAGTTATTAAGTTTTAGGGGACTTTGTGCCTAGTGACCTAAGGCTTTTATAGTCTGGGATCCACTAACCTAACGCTCGCTACATGGGTATTATTGTATAAGTCTTTTGGGACCTCATTCTTTACACGATCAAATAAGCATCTTTGCAATGTGTTCAATAATAGTGTGAATCCTTGTATAACTCTAGTAGAAAGGAGGTGTTGTGAGTCATAATGCGTTTATTGTCTATTCTGTTTATAAACTTTTGATTGTTTCGATGATAGATAAGTTATGATTATTGATCTAGTATCGAGAGTATATCTGTTAAGCATCCACACACGCACGTTTCTGGTTTGTGAGTTGGTTTGTGGGATTTATTCGAACTCTGTTTCGAGTTATTGCATTCTTAGAGGCATTGGTTTATTCATTTGGTTATGGTTATTCTGAGGGGATCGATTGCATTATCATTTAGTTGCATTCACATAGTTGCATTCATGCATTAGGTTTGTTTTGTAGTTTTGAGTCTGTTTATACTTGAGGACAAGCATCGATTCAAGTTTGGGGGTGTGATAAGTGGATTTTATATCCACTTGGAATGCTTTATTACAAGCTTAAATTGGTTTTTTGGACTCAAGTTGTTGGTATTTTGATGTATTTTTGTGTTATTGCATTTCAGGTATCAGTTAAATGAAGAAAAGAGCTTTTAAAAGAAATATGATGAAAAATCATCAGAATTGGAAGCCAAGGCCATTGTCAAGTTGTAGAGAATCTCAATAGCTTCGCGTGGGCAGTTGAATCGCCTAATTCTGATGAGTAGAACTCAAGTTATGGTCAAAACAAGATTCATCAGAATATTTTTCCAGTCAGTAGCTGAGCGCCCGCTCAGCAGAGCTGAGCGCCCGCTCAGGAGAGCTGAGCGGCCGCTCAGGGCGCGGCTGGTCGCTGATTTCGCTGAAAAAAGCCTTTTTTAAGTAGAATTTGACGATTTTAAGGGTCCAGATCCACTAGGGGCGTATATATACTTAAAAAAAAGGGTTTTCATCATCCGGGAAGATTGGGATACCAAGGAGAAGACCTAGAAGCACAGAACAACTCCGAAAAAGAAGATCTTGTTTTCAACTTGTGATTCTTTGAATTAGTTGTAACTTTGGATGCTCGTTTTCGTTCTTGTTCAACCTAGATCTCGTTTATTCGTACTTTGATTATTATTTAGTTTATTAAGACCTTGTTTATACCATGGTTTCATTGGAACCCATGGTGACGATGAGTTCAATTATGGGCTAATCGTTGTCATGGGATTCTAGCGGATTTACTTATGGATTTTAATAATTAATTATTTCGATATCTTGGTGTGTGGTGATTGTATGATATCTTAGTATTGGTTGTGCTTATTCGTCTTATGTGCGTAGCTAACATATAAGATAGCATGTTAATCTCTATTGAAGCGACAGTGAATATAGAGGTTTAGAACTTGCCATGCTAGCATAGGTTCATGTATGTGTATGCATGATTCGTAGGTAACTCTAACCGTTTTACTTGCCCTATGTAATCAAGATAGATAACTTGTGCTTAAATCGTTATGTTTTTTCAAATTCTATAGACATATAGGGTCTCAATATAATTGGTGCCTATTCAGCTTCTATCTCTTTTGTGGATGTCTGGTAGAATGGTACTCTAGCAATGAAAGTTGGCGTTTATCAGTTTCGTGTTATCTGATTAGTGTCATCACCATCACATGCTAAGGTTAAGAACAATAAGGCTATTGAATGAAGTATTTAATGAAGTTAGGATCCCATGTTTGTCATATATAGTAATTCAACTTCAATTCTCTTAGTTAATGTTATTTAGTATAATCTCTTAGTTTAATAAAAACCCAATTTGTTATTTGTCTTAGCATTGAGCGATAACCATACATTGTTGCATAGGTACATAAATTGAACTTAACCTAAACCAGTCTCTGTGGGAACGAATCTGATTTATATCTTATACTACTTGCGAACGCGTATACTTGCGTGAATATTAGCGCGTGTTTTCGCCCTAACACAAACCACTGTTAAGTCTTCTACCAAATATAACCAATTTCACTAGGAATCCTTGAGATCTTCACACTGATTCTGATAACTGCTTCGAATGACTCTAACCTTATTCCTCTGATGCCTGAAGATATTAATGAACTTCATATGAATAACTATTGACGTCTTCTTCACTACAGCTAAGAAAACCTTTTGTGTATATGCCCGGTAAACAATATGTACTGATTCTAGTGTAACATAGATTATTTCAAAGTCCTTATTCTATGTTGAGTTATCCCCAGTATTGTTGAGTTATAAATACAACTTCAATTTGTCTCAACAAAAGTTGATTGTATAATCATTGACTTTCTCTCAGCATCTTTGACAGTAACCTCGGGTAACTTGACTGGCATGATTTGATCTTTAATGATCTTCAGTTTCCACCATTTTTCTTTAACTTTCTCTTCTCTTTGTTTTCATTATTTCCTTTAGTGCCTTCTCTCCCATTTTCAGTTCTACTACTCCTACTAGCAATGTCGCTTCAACTGTTTCTTCTCTGTTGCTTACACTGCTTCTTCTCTATTGCTTCCACTTCTTCTTCTCTCCCTATTAGGTGCATGACCTATCTATACCATCATAACAAGCCCACTCAAGTGACAATATCTCTTACATGACCAAATGGACTTTACCATTTGGACTAGTTATAGGTTTCAATGTACTTGTCTTATTTGTTGTCTATATAGATCATAATGCTATCAGAGCATAAGAATTTCTCTGTAACAACCCTAAATATAATAGATTTAGAATAAACCACTTTGGAAGAAGTTCAATTAATATTATTTAAGCAGCAAATTGAAGAAATAAAACTCATGATGTCAATAAGTTACAGAAATTCTGTAACGCCCTCCAAACCCGGGTCAGAAGTTTGGGGCTCATAACACACACACCATATATAAATCTGTATACAAAATGTTATATGCATTGACCCTTCTTTTCTCAACCATGGATCGCAACAAGTTCAATTATGAAAATAAGCCACAACATTATCTTTTATTACATCATACCAAATCCCAACTAGTTCAACTTACATCTGATAATGATATCATTCTTACAATCTTGCATAACTCATCTATAACAATAAGCTCCTGCTAGATCGATCTAACTTAACCTGGAATCCTAGCTCGCACACTGGATTGGGATTCTCGCTATCGACAATTTCCTTTTCAGTTGTTGAAAACATAAAAAGGTTTGCAAGAGTGAGCTGACTAGTTCATCAAGTCATAATAGCAATAATTGAGGTTAAACCATGACCATTTGAAATGATTCAGAAGAATCAAGTTTCTAAATAAGCAATGATTAGAATTGAATATTCACTTTTCCTTTTAAAAAACAAGGTTAGGTTGCTGATCAGTCACGCACTAACCCCGAGCAAGGCTCCCAGCTTTGCTCTATATACTGGATCTAAGGCATGCATTGGCCTATTATGACAACGAATCTGGTCCGACCATGAATCTGGTCCGACCACGAATCTGGTCCACATTTATAAAACCATCCAATTCTAAAACAATTCAATATGATAACCAATGTAATTCAATAAGCTGAATCATAAATAACATTTATCTTGAAGCATAGGGTGATTCACAATACCATGAAGGTATAACAAAGAATTCAAAAAGATTGGCTTTCAATCAAGGAAAGAATCAGAAAGTAGAAGACCAAGGGTTCCAAGGATTGGTCTTCTGTTAAACAAGGAATAAGGGTTGATATGTCAAGCAATTCAATATCAGAAATCAGTAAATGGTAGATATGTATTTGTGGAGTAGTATCGTATTTTTCTGGCTCGTATCTGAGAATTCAACAATCAATGGTTTATGAAGAATAAGGCTTATGGCACAAGATCAATAAGAATCAGGGTTCAAGGTTGAATAGTTTAAAGTGCTTGCAATATAAAACATGATTTATTTTGAATACTAACAACATGTTATGAGAAAGTTTGAAAATATTTACAATATATCTTGAAGAAGGTTCAAAAGTACTTGCCTTATTACCGATGATTTCCAACTTTACTCGTACCCATCTAACAGTTTTACTTTTCCATCACTTTCCTTCTTTTTATATTCCTTGCTTCTATTCATCGATCACTTGCTTTCTTTTTCTACACTTCAGTTATATTTACTGATCACTGGCTTTCTTTTCTATTCCTTGCTTACTCTGGTAGGCATAATAAGTATCTATCAATACTCAATGTTATATCATTCTAATCGTCACATAGACATCATAAACTTTTATCTACCCATCGTTTTACCGAAATCCGATTTACGGATTGAAAGTTATGACTAAAATAGTCAAACAATAATCACATAGGCATATAACATATCAATCAGATAGAACCTAGCACATAGCATACAAGATATTTGATCAAAATAATTTTTCAAAGAAGATTTGGGGTTGAAATGATTTTCTAGGTATTTAATACGAATTTTTGAACATTTTTCGGAATTAAAAAGGGTCTCTGAATAATTTTATAATTAAATAACAGGGTTCGAAGTCCCAAATCTGACTTTAAAATAATTTTATAATAATTATCGAGCCTTGAAAATAATATTAAATATTATTTTAAAGCTCGAAACTATTTTTTAGGATTTTTAAATCAATTTTAAATAATTAATCTAATTATTAAATCAATTAATAATTTATTAATTTAATTAATCAATTAATATTAAATTAATCGATTAATTAAAATAATTAAAAATTAATAAAATTAATTAATAAAATAATTCAGATTTATTTTTACATAATTAAACAATTAAAATATTTTTCTGAATTTAAAATAATTAAATAAGCATTTTTCTGATTTTTAAAATATCATAAATATCATATTTAAAATATTTTTAAACAACAATCCAATTTTTATAAATTTTAAAATCTGGGTATTAAATATATAATATCAAGAAAACTACCGGGGGCTAAATTGAAATTTTGCCCTCCCGGTCATCGTTCCCGACGACTCACCGGCCGAACTCCATGGCTGCCGCCATGGAGCTTTTCCGACGGCCGGAACACACCCAGAAAAATGTCAAAGTTACGGGGTTTGTTTCCCTTCATCCTCAGTAACATAATCATGTGATTTATTCGAGCAAAACCTCGTTAATCCTCCAAGAACTCCGGTTGAAATTCCCAACGCCGCTGTTAATACCAGTTTCCGACGACTCGAAATCGAAGGTTAAAATACAAACAAATTACATGTATCGACTGTAAAGGGGATGATCTACACATATGTAACCTTCAAATCCACCCAGATTCAACGAACCAAAAGTTCCCATTTTGATTAAAAACATTCATTGTTTTAAAACCCTAATTTCAGTTTTACAGAATCAAACATCATTATCTCTATGTTATTGAACTCTATTTTTTACATATAATATACCAAATTGACCAGAAAATTATTATCTACATGATGGAATCATCAAATCATATCAACAACATCAAGAACAAATTTTCATAATTTCATCTTTAATAAATTCAAAATAAAACAAATAAATAAGAAGAAAACCTTGATTTCTGCACTTGAATAGATGGTTGATTCAGAAAGGGTTTTTTCGAGAGTTTCGATTTGATATATGGCGCGCCCGAATCGGAGTCCGATAACGCCTTCGTTCGTGCGCTTAATTCTCAAGAACGTAACGTTTTTTCGGTTTTTCCTCTATAAATTCGATATTTTTACTGACTGATTATGATTATACAAATAAAATGAAATAATAAAAGGGCTATATATATTTATGGAATATTGGTTCATTTTGGATCGACAAATTAGTTACTTAGCCGCTAAGTAACTGCAAAAACGATCCGATTTGATACCCGTATTGGATAATTATCCAAATCCGGCTTCTAATAAAACACTTTATACGAAAATAATGTAATAATATCCCGTCTTTCGAGAATACGGGTTTTGTTGCTTTATCAAAATGATTATTGTATCGAAAATTGTGCGTCGGGACGCGCACGGGTCAAACTGTAATCCAGATCGAAAAAGTCAAAACACGGAAAATGTATGGAATTACCAGAGTAGGTTAGGAAGGAGTTTTCGGAAGAGTTTCGGGTTGTAAAAACGTAAAAATGGTTGAAGTTGGATGATTCTCGGCTTTATAAAATAATTTTGTAATTATTCAGAAAATAATTAATAAATTCATAAATCAATATAAAATCATATAACAGTCCAAAAATTACCAGAAAATACCGTAATTATCTATATTTTATTCTGGTCATAATAAAATTAAATACTTATACTTTACCACATATAAGCATCCACATGTCCACACCCAATCATCAGATACTTCACCAAAAATCACATAATAATCACATAAAAATCATTTATTGACAAAAATAATTACACGCAATATCCCGGATATTACAAATTCTCTAAGTCCAATATCATGAAGTCTAGAAGAGCTATATTATGAAGTCCATCCAAACCAAGTAGTGAAGTCCAGTTTATAGCTATATCGAGATGTCTAAATTTGACCTATGTTGAGAAGTTCAAGCTTGTTCTAGATCATAAAGTTTAATTTTGTACACCACCGAGAAGTTAAGAAAGATGATATATCGTTAAGTACAAAATTACACTATATTGATTAGTGTATGGATTCGTGTATGTTCTGTACAAATTTGGTGTATATTTCACTTGGTATTTGATATTGATGTGCATCCTGTTATCAGTTATGAAATTGACATCATGTTAAACTTATGGCTAAAGTTAAAAATTATCCTACGGTTTTAAAGAAAAAGAAATTGATCACGACATGGCTTGGAGTTTCTAATAAAATGAAATTAGAAGTTGTTACTTCTCTGTAGAACTTAGAAGTTGTTGTCCTATATTTATAACCTTGTATACATGATTATATATATCATGTCGCCAGGACGCCGCACCACTAGTGTAATACCCCCAGATCCGGGGTCGGGGATCCGGGTCGTCACGGTCTTTCTTTCCACAATATCACTTCACTTAATTAATAATAATAACCTTATGCTGTGACCCCACACTAACACACACCACAACCCGTTATAGTCTCAGAGATGAAATTGAAATAAGTACAAGTCTTTGAATCCACAATTTAAAAGTTATTACAACCCAAAATGATACTTGATAAATTTACAGTTAATTGCCATTATCTGCCACAAGTTATAATTATACATAATTTGATTCTCAAAAATAGAATGCTTGATCTACCAATAGATCTACCTCTGCAGCTATAGCAGCTACAACATCATCGGGAAGACGCGGGACGCTTCCCACGCGCTTGCGCTGGGTCTGCTGGAGTCTGGCATTCTTTCCTAACTGTTGTTGTGTGATGAAGAAATAAAGCAAGAGTGAGCCTTACAGCTCGCAAGATAATATATAGTGATAACAATAATATAAGTATCTAAATGGATACTTACTAGAATCTTTTATCAAGTGTAAGATAATTACTTACTAGATATAAGTAAAAACAAGGGATGAAGTTACCAAATACTTCACTATACTTATATCATTTATAAAGCTACTTGAACTACCACTGTTCAAAGTATAATGAGCTTTTACCAGTTCATCACATAGATGAGACTACAAGACAAGATTTGAATAGATTAAACCTTTGAAATATTATTAAAGGAAATGAAGTTATGATATACTTCATTAAGTTCTGATATATATATATATATATATCCACATATACATCTTCTTTATACATTTCCTGAAAACCTCTGTCATGTAAAATATGAACAGAATTGCAATATCCAATAAATTTGGAAAGGAAAAGAATTTTGGCATAAACCAGATATCTTGCTGATCAGGCAAAGATACCAATAAGTAACCTTTTCTACTAGTAGATGGACGAATTCCCCACTGGTCATCACCCTGGTCGTAATAGGACCTTATGCTGGACTGCCACTCAGCCACTTATGCATTTGATGGACTCCCACTGAGCCACTTACACTATCATGGACGCCCACTGAGCCCATGTTGCTTATGCCGACTCAATAGATGGACTTACTTCCCGAACGTTGGGTAAGTAATCAATTCATTTACCAAAACTGCAACCTCGTTGCGAATATAAAATACACCACAGAGCCGGATCCCTCAGGTTTTGAGCGAGTATTTAAATCCCCTTAAAAAGGAAGATCTTAAATATAAAAATGAGTTTTGGGATTCGCTCCAACTTTTTAAAAAAAATCATTTTGAAGACTCGAAAACACTTTAAAGAATATTTGGAGTAAAGCTGATTTAATGAAGTAAATCAGTCCCCAGTATATTTAGAAAATGTCTGAATATTATTATTTAAATAATATTCCCACAAAGAATAATCTTATAAAAATAATTGAAGTAGAAGTATTAAAACTTATACTTGAAACGAGTATTAAATAACCAAAGATATACTTATACGAAAGTACTATCTTTATTTGAATAATCGAAAATAAGTTTGATTATTGACACCTTATTCTTTAATAAAATAAAGAATATATTTCAGTAATAAGCGGAGTCATAATACCTCGAATGAATATTATAAATAATATTCATTAAATAAAAATAAAGGAGTCATACATCCTCAAATGAATATTCAAATAATATTCATTAAATAATATAAACTGAGTCATAAGCCCTCGAATGAATATTCAAATAATATTCAAATAATAAAATAAAAGTTATCGAAATAACCTTATTCGATTAATAATTTGGAAAACTATAACCATATATATATATAAGTATATATATATATATATATATACAAAATCTACTCGGGATCCTCGACTCCCGGTTTAGAAAATATTTCCACCTTTTGGGTCCCTATACTAAGGGTATATGCAAGTTACCGTTATCCTCTAGCATAGGTATTATCAACTGAATCAACAGATATATATAGCAAGAATACGAAACAGGCATGCATATATATATATATATATATATCATAGCAGCATGCTTCAATGTATTGCAACATTTGCTAATTAACCAACATGCATCTATCGCAAGATAATGCAAATCCAAATATACATCACAACAACAGTTATAACGGGTAGAAAACTTGCCTGAGCGAATTGGGGTGATAAAAGGCTCGGGACGAGTTTGGTAACCTATAAACAACAAGTAAGTTGGAATTAAACCAAAGTCGCTTGTAAATCTATTCTTTAACTAACTTAGACTCTAACGCTTGTTTTGCGCTTACTGATTTGCTTAAGTCACCCGGGTACCCTCGGCTCCACCATTTTTAATAATTTAACCTTTACGAGTTTTAAGGCGATTCCTTCGCGAGTGTCTTACCAACTGCCTAACACACTTACCATAAATGTTTCATGCATTAATTAACCCTTTTTGGTCTTTAACCTATGTTTCAAAGTAAGGCAAGGGGAAAAGTTTCGTTCGCGAAACGCCGTTACTTGAAACGGTCGTTTCTCCTAAACCGTGCATCGGAATCGAACGAACTACATATCAAAACGAAGCTCGTAACACGATCTATCTAAAAATGGCAATGGTAATAATCTAGCAGGGGGTTCTCGGGTCCTAATGTTATGCACAAAAACAGTCTAAAGAAAATCAGACGTTACGACGGCTATGTTTACGCGATTTCCCAATTTAAAACCATTCAAAACCAACCCAATTCAACCTCAAATCCAACATACAACCAACATCCATCCTTATCACATCATAACAACCCCAACCAATTCAATTTTAACATTCATACTTATGCCTAAGCTTAACTTTAACCATACTTAAGTTCTTTTAATCAAAACAACAACATTTACCATTCCATTTCAATACCATTTCAATCCCAAACTCTAAATCACAAACATCAAGCTACAATATCACCCTACTAATCAAAATCATCTTATAATACATAGGAATATAGGGTTTGGAGATGATATACCTTCCTTGAAGTGGTGGGAGGAGCTAGGAAGCCTTAAGAAGCTTTGAGAAGTCTTAGGAATGCTTGGATCTTCAAGGAAAACAAGAAAAATTTCAAGTTAAAAACTTGAAAACACTATTCATAGTCTTCTTCTTTGATTAAATGAAGAAGATTGAGAAGGAATTGATGGCTTAAACTCATGATTAGGGAATTAACTCACCAATTTAGGAAGCTTGGATCTTTGATTTTGAATTTTCTTGCCTTTTGCAATAGTAAAAAGCCGAGAGCTCTCAAGAACAATGCCTTGGTTTCTTTTTGATTTTGATGAAGAATGAATTTGCTTGGCTTGGTTGATTTGTTTTTGTGTTTGATTTAGTTAATTACCTTGTTGCCCTTGATTTTGTGTGGTTAAAAAGCCACCACATCTCCTTCCTTCCCATGTCATGCCCATGTCATGTGGTGATGTCATCCTTCCCTCCTTGTCCTCTTCTCATTGGTTGGGTGACATCACTCTCTCTAATCCCTTTGATTAACTCCCTAATTGTTTGCCTAATGACCGCTGATCTGTTATACGGTTCGCTTAACTTTCGTTCTCGTTTATCGTTTGAAGGATCATACCCGGGATCTTATTACTTAGGTTCCCTTAACCTTTCTCAATACATTATATTCCTTTTTATGATCCTCTATTATAATCCTTTAATTTAAATCTTTTTTATCCTGTTACCTTATACTCAATTCTCTCTGTATCTAGTGGATTTCCTGGAAAAACCAAAGTGTTCGGAATTGGATTCTGACGATCTTTACATACACTCATATACCGTATAGAGTACTAATAAAATCTCAGAATATCCATAATAGAACCCCTACAGTGTGGCATGAAAAGTTTTCTCATTCAGCTAAAACACTATTCACAAGGGTTACAAAAAGTTGAAAATTTTGGGGGTTATTACAACTAGGTATACTACACGTTGTCAACAAGAAATACTAATAAAAGATACAGATGTTCATACCAGTGAACCAAAAGGCAACACTCATTCGGATGGTAGGACGGTGCAACCTACTGCAACATCTCATTTGCCTGGTGAAATTGACAGCAAAGCAGGATCAGGTAGTTTGTCATATACTTTGTGTCATTATATATTTTTTGGTATACAATATTTTGATTTTTTTTGTTTTTTTTGAAAATATATGTAAATCGAAAAGTTAAAAAGCGTAAAGTAACTCGTGAAATGTGGATTCAAAAATTGCTAAAGCATCGACAACAGGAAAGTTGTCGGTCATTTTTATGCAGATTGTCAGGTAATCTGATAGATTTAGTAATGAAATTGGATTTATTTTTCGTAATCATGGTACATTTTCCTATAAAGATTGGAGGCTGGTACCTGAGGAGGTCAGAGCACCACTACGAAATTATCTTTGGGTAATTTATTTTACACTGTTATACATTTTTGCTTATGTATGTCCTACGTCCTCTAAGTTCATGTACATTTGATGATTGTATTTGATGATTGCCTGCCTGTTTAATGTAAACTATATGAGTCCCAAATAATTAGTCTACGAAGTCCAGTTTATTCATATATGTGTCAATGAACGAGTCATCCATGCTATCTTTACTAGTAGTGTTTAAATAGCATATACGCACATAACCACCACACACAAGACTACAAAGATGCAAATCTTTTTGGTCAACATAAAAATAGCGGTGTTAGGTAATGAATCACACACAGGGGGGGTGAATGTATTTTTCTGATTTTAGGATTTTCTTGAAAGATAATGGTTGAACAAAGTAAATTAAATCTTGTATAGAAAAGTGTTCATGCAGAAATTAAACTTGCGCAAAATAAAGAACACAGATCTTCAAAACTCACTTAATTTTTGTATTAAAAAATTAAGATGCTTTGCTATAAAATTTTTAAGCTCTTCGAAGTTAAAGAGCTCAGCTTCTTCTCGAGAGTGTTACAAGAATTTTGATCTAAATTGTTACTTCTAACTAGAGGACCAGTGTTAACTTTATAGCTCAGTTAACTGCTGGTTTACACAGTGAATAATAAACATGCTATTAGCTTTTCTAAACTGTCACTTGTCATTTCTATTTATAGAAAAACAAATCTTCCATTTCTGGCTTAGCATATCTTTAGTATCCCGTGTTTACTTTAATCTTCCTCTGTCAGTTAATCTTTGCCATTGATCTTGCACACACTTCAAGCTGCTTTTTGTAGACTTGTCAATCCAGCTGTTGGATTGTTTGTTGATTGTTTATCTTGGATATTAAATTGATCTGCAGTTCTGTACTTTGAGACTGTACTTCGAGATCTCCAGTTTGATTCATTTGAACACTTGATATTTCGATAAGTACAAAGGCTTATCGAGATCTCTAGTTCTCCATAATGAGTTTGGCTTGTAGAGTTCTTCAGCTCATCGAGATCTCTAATCTTCATAACTTCACTTGACTTGTAGATATCTTTGAGTTCTCGAATGGATATAGACTTGTCAATAACTCTGAGTTCTCTAGTGAAAGAATTACTTGTCGATATCTTTTTGAGTTCTCGAGTAGCTTTCCTGACTTCTCTACTCCCGGTGGATATTGCTTATCCGTTGAGTAGATATTGTTCATCCATCGAGTAGATGTATAGCTTATCCATCGAGTAGATATTGATCATTCATCGAGTAGATGTTATTCATCCATCGAGTGGATATATAGCTCATCCGTCGAGTAGATATTGCTTATCCGTCGGTACTCTCTGGAGTTTGAATGACTTCTCGATAAGTCATTCTGGAGTTCTCGAATGACTTCTCTATAACATTAAATATGTGACTTGTAGAGATCTTGACTTAAAACATTTTTTTCCAAATAGATTTATTCAACTCCAAGCTTCTTCAAAATTCTTCTGAGGCATGATCGTCTTGATCTTCTTCCAGATAGAATCCTTAGGCTTGATACTGTTTTAGGAAAAAGACTCCAGTCTGCTCCTTTGTATTTTTACAGACTTTAAGTGTTACAAGTACATAATACAAATTTAGATAATAATACAACTTACTTAGGGTTGACAAGTTGTCTTAGTCTTGTTAAAGTACAGTCATGTCTTTTACAATAATCTCCCCCAATTTGTGAGAAGATTGCTTCACATAAATTTATGCCCGTTAACAAGACTAATCCCAAGTTTAAAACTGATGGAAGATAAGATTAAAACATAAAAGCTTGATAAAATTACAACTTGTACAACATAAGATTCACCAAGTTCCAAGATTACAAGAATCAGGTAAAGACAGTTTTTACATATGCTTCTTCTCTAAGTTTATCCTTCAAGTGATCAAGAATTTCAAGTTCTTCTATGATGAGTGTTCCACTTAGAGCTTCCATAAGTTTTTGCCTTCCTGCCTTAGGGTACCCTTGGTCCAGATAATCTAAACTGAATCTTGAGAATCCACCAACTTTAATATTTAGAAATCTACCATCTTTAGAAATTCTGCTCATTCCTTTTGCTTTCAAATCTTTTGATCTTTTTATAAACATATATATATATATATATATATTTCTTCATCATTTTTCCTTCTTCTTTCTTCAGCTTCAGCCTTATCTCTTTTCTTTGTTTCCCCCCTTTCAATCAACCATTCAGCCAAAGATGATTGTGGCACCCCAAAATCCGGGGTCGGGAATCTCGGAGGCCACGCCATTTAAACCACTATAAACCACATACCTTGCACCATAATATATAAATACTCACGCTTTACAACCCCACACTTATCACACACACACACACACTTACAGGTTATTGTCTTGGAAATGAACCATTCATTACTAGATTAGATTAAACCGTAAAGTGATAATTATTATAACCCTAAAGTAATTAAGTCTTATCAGGGAATAACCTTTAAGTAAGGCTAGTCCATCGGCCAAATATACGTTTCTCATTTATTACCTTACATAAGTCATACTTATAAATAAGCCGAACTAAAAACAACTGAAAACCAATCCAGCTTATTCGGACTACCTGTGGTACAGCACCAAACAATCTACGGAACAGCTGGCCATTTCCTACCCGTTTCCTAACTGTGGTTCTCATGGTAGGCATCTTGATTCACTGTTATTTTGTGTCCATTTTAAAAAAATAAGTGTGAGCTATGATGCACAGCATAATAATGTACAGTATGAAAATGACTATATTATAAGCTTACGTAAAATATCATATATGATAATTATGGATTATTCGAAATTAGTTTTCCTTGGTGATACACACCTTCTTATGAAAACAATTCTTTAGGGGATTTTATTATCCTGCGAATACCTTAATAGTAAACCCAGCACTTAGGCTTAGGTTACGGTATTGCATCACAATTCCAATTGGAAGAATAGGACACTCGTTGGAGCCACCGCATACGATGATCAGTCGTAATACGATAATAGTAACCTTTTCTACAAGTAGATGGATGATTCCCTTTTTATTATCGGTTATCATCCTGGCCGCATTCGGGCCTTTTTTGTGCCCGTCCCTCTCAGGTACACACTTCGCGTCTATCCCTCTCAAGACACGGTTTTTGCGCCCATACGCATACTCCACACGTTCATCAGTATATAAGATACCTTCACATGTGGTAGTAAATTGGTAGTCTCCCCAATCCACAAAGAACCGGGGTCTACCCCTCCTTGTCCTTGTAAGAATCACATCATATATATGGAACTTATATTGTTCCCCAAGCATATTGCTTGTTGATAGGTACACCTTGGTTTGTATGTATATATTATGTACTTCCGAGAATTTTCGGAGGAAGTACTAAGTATGTGAGTTGACCGTTGTTAACAGATAATTAGATAAGGGGGAGTTTCTTTTGAAGCTATATTCAAAATATTTAAAATAAGTCAAGATAATATTCTCCGACGTTTTGAAATTTATTCGAATGATTTTCCGAAAGTCAGAAAGTATTTTAATAATCTTTAATATTTAATCGAGTCTGAAATAAATATTCATTGGAGAATACTTCTCCCATAATAAATGAATAGTAAATAGGTATTTATTATTCGGATGATAAAGTATAGTTGAGGAAATACGATCTTTAGAAATTGTTTTAATAAAAGCTCGAGCTGTTTAATATTTATAAGTGGACATTGAGTCCCTTTAAAACATAATACTAGGGACTTGTAATCGTCCTATAATATCACCGGAATGATTCCCGGGTTTTTATCTTGAAATCCCGACCGACTCTCGGTCTTATTATAATACGTCACGCTTATAGCGAAATTAAACATTCTACGATACTTACTTATCGTACCACATCGCTATATTTATAAGATACCCAAAAGGGGTATTAGTTCGTTCTCGCGTTCTTGAATTGATTGGAGTGGAATAATGAATCTTTTTCTTCGTCTCTTTGCCAATAAATCATAATCGGCGTATAGACTGGTCGGATATCTGAGATTACAACAAACAATTCGATTAAGTTCTGAATAATCAGGACGTTTTTGTTCTTTTTTACCAAAAAAATCCGAACTAAAGAATTGGTGTCTCACTTGATCATTACTTACTGAGAGGTTAGAAATAGATCTTTTCTTGACTAGAAAAAGAACGAGCGTTCGTTTGATCAAGTTCAATTACTACGTATCATGGCAAGCATGGTATTTATGCAATGATAATAAAACAATCCTTTCACAACACAACAGTAAATGGAGTTGGGTTTGTAAACTTGCCTGGGTATCTCGAGGTGGAGGATGCTCTAGGTTCTGCTCGGAAATCTATAATCATGAACACAATTCATTTCGTTAGATCCCGTTCTAATTTATGGCTACCCGCACTCATGCGCTAATTATTATGCACCCTCTCAACTTACATTACCCTTATTATTCCTTTAAGTCCTTATCCACATCATGGTCGCTTCCTTTTTCTAATTATCTTAGGTTCATTTTCATTTTCGTCGTTGGCTCCGCTTATGGATTCTACGATTTCTAATCGCGCGGTCTCGGCTCCGATATTTTTATAAAATTGAAAAATCATTATTCTTACTTGAAATATTTATATCAGTTATAAAACTCAATATGCTACTCTCTTTAAAATATTTATGATTTATGAACCTTCTTAAGTCGATCCTTTATATTTTCAAAGTTCGTAACTCGTAGCAGTTTTTGTCGCGTAAATCACTTTTAGTAAAACAGCCATAACATTTGATCCGTAAATCAGAATCAAGCAATTCAAGCACCTAAACGATCCTTATAACATTGTCTATCATAAAAAAGGTAAATTTTCAAGAAAATACAGTTTACATCTTCGGGACTTTCTGCAGAAACTTAAAGTTACGTTTTGTTTGTTTTAACGAGATTACGTTTACGATCAGAGTTTCGTTTACGCCTTAAATCTTTATACTACCACCAAAAATCATCATATCATCATCAACACACTAACTCCTCTTAAGAACATCATGTTCTTGAGGCAACAACAATCAACCTTAAATCTACTTAACTAAACATCAAGATCTTAACAATATCACCACTAAAACTAGGTTTATAACGATATACTAAAAGGATCTTGAAATTGAATCTTAAATAAGTTGGGTCAAAGATTTTTACCTTTCTTGAAAGCTTGAGATGTGTTCTTGATGATGGTGAAGTCTTGGGAGTGCTTGGTATGGTTTTTGGAACCTAAAACCACCATTGAAATCAAGGAACCAAAGAAGAGTTACTATTCGTACTATTCATTCTCAACTTTCTTGATTTTATTTCACCCATCAAAACTTAATAAAAAGAGATCAAAGATTTATCTTACCTTAGTTTGGTTGTTAGAAAGCTTGAGAATTAATGGGAGGATTTAACCATGGCTAGAACTTGAGGTTTTGGATTTGATTTCTCTTATTTTTAGGAAGGGGCCGAATGAAGCTTGATGAAGAAGTGTGGAGAGAGTTTTTATGCTTGCTTCCTTGGTTGCTTCTAGGAAATTATGTTGGTGATATCTTATATTGATTTGATATTATATAGTTTAGAATCCTAGGTTTATTCTTGTTGCCAAATCCATGGATAAATCTAACTAGCTTCCTAGTTTACAAGCTAAGCTACTTGTTTTAGCTTCCTTAGCTTACTATTCCATTAGCCTTGGTTGATCATCCTATCTCTAGCTCACTATTTGATAAAGTAACCATGGTTACTTTCTTACCATGGTTAGTTAGTGCGTTATGTTTATTTAATTATTTACGTTCGCTCGGTGCTTAAACGTTTTCGTAATACTTCCTCGTAAATGGTTCGCGACGTAATTCCTTTCGTATTTATTCCTTATGTTCTGAATTATCATACGTGGATATAAATCCATAGGGTTTTAATCTTGTAATTATATTGTGATTCCCGTAATCCTCGATGAGTCGTAAATATGGTCGTTTTTCAAAGTTCGTTTTCTTCGAAAACTAAGAGTGTTTATATATACTCATTTGGTACGTATAATCATAATGTCAACTCCGAAACTCATTTTCTCATGCACTACATAGTGTGTGCTAAAACGTTTTTCCCGTCCGTCAGGATTACTATTCATTAAACATTTTACAAGGTCTCAAAAATTTGAGTTATTACAGTCTTCCCCTCTAACAAGGATTCCGTCCCGGAATCAATTAGAAAATAAGTGGGGGTATCTATTCCTCATTACATCTTCAAGTTCCCAAGTTGACTCTTCGACATTTTGATTTGTCCATAAGTTAACCAGCTTCACAGTCTTGTTCCCCAGCACTTATTCTTTTTGGTCCATTATCCTTACAGGCTGCTCGATGTAGGTTAGGTCTGGTTGTAAATCTACCTGCTGGTATTCTATTACATGTCATGCATCTGCATGGTACTTTCTTAACATGGACACGTGGAACGCGTTGTGCATTTATTGCAGATTAAGAGGCATGGCGAGCTCGTAAGCTAGAGGTCCTATCCTCCTCAAAATTTCAAAGGGTCCTATGAATCTGGGACTCAACTTCCCTTTCTTCCCAAATCTCATCACTCCTTTCCACGGAGATACCTTCAATAGCACTAAATCTCCTACTTCATATTCCCTATCCTTCTGGGTCTAGTCGGCGTACTTCTTTTATCTGTCCTGAGCTGCTACCAGTCTTTTCTTGATATATTATTTATAAAGAAGTCTCGGGTCATACATAGGCTTTCAGATATTTAAAATGATTTTTAAAACATTTTTCGGAATTAAAACGGGTCGTTGGATCAATTTCGGGTTAATAAACAGGGTTCGGTTGGCCAATTCTGGCTCCGAAAAAATTTTATACTAATTATCGAGCCTTGGAAATAATTTAGAATAATATTTTAAAGCTCGAAATTAAAAACGAATTTTTATAATAAAAATAAATAGGAAATATGATATTTAAACATTTTTAAAACAGGAATCCAATTTTTGCAAAGTCTGGAAACCTGGGGGACCAAACGTCATCGTTTTCAAAAGTACAGGGACCAAACTGCAATTTTTCAGTTCCAGTCGCTGGAAAATGTTGGGGGTGACCGGAGAACTCGACTCCGGCATCCTCCCACCACCACAAGCTCCAGATCAATACTACACAGCACCAGGAATCTATATCTGCAATTAAAATTCATCAATAACTCCAGACTTGGCCGGAAATTGGCCAAGAACATCGCTGGTTTCCGGCGAACATCGTGAATTTTAAAAACACAACTCCCTTCGATTCAGACATCCTCTGTTAACGAGCTATATACCAATCGATTGCAAATTTTATAAGGAACACAACCCACTAGAAATCAATAGCTAATAACCCCTAAATCAAAAACCCCCAAATTTCAATTGAAAACATTCATAAGGGTTATAAACCCTAATTTTAAAATTCGAAAATCAAACTCAAATTTGAACATGTTATTGAACTCCAAAGCAGACGTATAATATATCAAAATCATCAGGAAAACAAGCTCTACAACATGCAGTCATCAAATCATACAAACAATCATCCGAACAAAAATTCATATTTTTAATAAATTTAATTCGAAAATAAATAAATTTCCAGAAAATAAACCTTTGATTCTGCAGTGAAACAAAGCTCAGAATCTGATAGAACACTTTAAATCCTTCATTTTGGTTACTCAAGCTTTGAAAACAGAGATCGGTAATGCCTTCGTTTTGCTGTTTGATTCTTAGAACAGTTTTTTTGTAATTAGGGTTTTTCTCTGAAAATTATAGAATTAACTATCTGCAAATGATTTTGATACGAAATAAAATACGGAAAAAGACTATTTATAATTACGGAAAATTAGTATCCCGTTGGATCATTCTGGATATAAAACGGTACGTTTATTTATAAAAACTGATCCAAACGGTATCGGTTTTCGGGATAATTATCCAAATCAGTACAATTTGTACTGCGGTCTTGGTCTCAGCGCCTGGTTACACGTACTACGAAGTGATAATTGGGATAGTATAATAAAAAGCTCCCGTTTATCGAAAATATGGGTTTTATTGATTTACCGAAACGAATATTGTATCAAAAATATTGTGCCGCGCAGAACAAACCGTACGCCGGATCGAAAAAGTCGAAACATGGAATATGCTCGGAATATTACAATTAGGTTAGGAAGGAGTTCTCGGAAGAGTTTCGGGTTCCAAAAACGTAACAACGGATGACGGCGATTGGTTCCCGTTTTTGTAAAATAGATTTTAAATACTCGGAAAAAGATTTTATAAATTTCATATGATCCTTATAAATCCATAAATCAACATAAAAATAATTAGGAAGATATGACAATTATCTATGTTTTATTTTAGACATATAAAAATTAAAATACTCAATTAATAATATTTTTGAATATTCAAATATAGATAACATTTAACAATTAACTCACAGAATAGATACTGAACACATACAATAATTATTTAATAGCAAAATAATTACACGATATATCCCGGATATTACAACTACTAGTTATCCTATCAAAATTGGTGACAAGTCACCCAGCCTTCTTCAAGGTCCATATCTAGTCACTAGTCCCTCAGTCACTGTCACTACGCATGAGGTCACGCACCCTCCTCATCGCTCCTGCCAACATCAGCTCTGCATCAACTACCGGGATGTATCCTCCAATCGCCGTCATCCTCATCTGAATCCGGGTACGGAGCTCGATCTCATCGATCTCTCTGCTGGCTATGGCAGGGGAAGCAGCTCTGAAATATCCTGGGTATCCTAGTCGGATGGCTCTCTCAGCTGTCAATGCCTGGCGTAACTCCGCAATGCGGGCAAATGTCGCAGTGAGCTGAGCATTAAGCTGATCCACCATCCAGTCGTGTACAACTACATGTATGGTCGTCGGGGGTGGTAGAGGTGAGTCTGGGTCACTAGAGGATATGTCATAAGCCTTATAGACCTGTGCATATATCCCATCCTTCTCATCATCATCAGTATAGGGAAAAGGGCTCTACATCCCTAGGGGTGGTGTAGGAGAGCGAATAGTCGGGTGAGGGTACATCTCTACATCCCTCCAGCCTACGCCATCTCCCTGGGTCATCTCAACGTCATCAGCTATGGGGACAGGAAGGTCAGTCTACTCCTCCGTGACATCCTCAGTAGGGTCATCATATGAGTCATCAATGGGTGGGTCCTCTGGCTCGGGAGTAGGGTCATGCTCAGGAACCATAACATCATCGACATGGTCAACCTCCCTCCTAGGCTCCACCGGTACCTGACATAATTAGGCAAGGTGTTACTAACTTAGAGTCGGAATTCCCTTGAGGGTAAAACTGTCAAGACTACCCGCGTAGCCCGATGACGAACTCGACTTGAGCTCTAATTGATTATTTTATTATTCCTATGTCTACGTATTTTATATCCTATCATTTCCAAGATTTGATAACCTAAGGCTCTGATACCATTTCTGTGGCGCCCCAAAATTCGGGGTCGGGAATCTCGGAGGCCACGCCATCTAAAACACTATAAAACACATACCTTGCACCATAATATATATATACTCACGCTTTACAACCCCACACTTATCACACACACACACTTACAGGTTATTGTCTTGGAAATGAACCATTCATTACTAGAGTAGATTAAACCGTAAAGTGATAATTATTACAACCCAAAAGTAATTAAGTCTTACCGGGGAATAACCTTTAAGTAAGGCTAGTCCGTCGGCCAAACATACATTTCTCATTTATTACCTTACATAAGTCATACTTATAAATAAGCCGAACTAAAAACAACTGAAAACTAATCCAGCTTATTCGGACTACCTGCTGTACAGCACCAAACAATCTACGGAACAGCTGGCCATTTCCTACCCTTTTGATGGTTGTGGTTCTCATGGTAGGCATCTTGATTCACTGTTGTGTTGTGTCCATTTAAAAAAACAAGTGTGAGCTATGATGCCCAACATAATAATGTACAGTATGAAAATGACTGTATTATAAGCTTACGTAAAACATCATATATGATAATTATGTTTTATTCGAAATTAGTTTTCCTTGGTGATACACACCTTCTTATGAAAACAATTCTTTAGGGGATTTTATTATCCTGCGAATACCTTAAAAGTAAACCCAACACCTAGGCTTGGGTTACGGTATTGCATCACAATTTCAATTCGAATAATAGGACACTCGTTGGAGCCACCGCATACGATGATCAGTCGTAATACGATAATAGTAACCTTTTCTACATGTAAATGGACGATTCCCTTTTTATTATTGGTTATCACCCTGGCCGCATTCGGGCCTTTTCTGTGCCCGTCCCTCTCCGGTACACACTTCGCGTCTATCCCTCTCAAGACACGGTTTTTGCGCCCATCCCTCTCAGATACGCATACTCCATACGTTCATCGGTATATAAGATACATTTTCATGTTGTAGCAAAATTGGTAGTCTCCCCAGTCCATGAAGTACCGGAGTCTACCCCTCCTTGTCTTTGTAAGAATCATATCACACATCATATATATGGAACTTATATTGTTCCCCAAGCATATTGCTTGTTGATAGGTACACCTTGGTTTGTATGTATATATTATGTATTTCCGAGAATTTTCGGAGGAAGTACTAAGGATATGAGTTGACCGTTGTGAACAGATAATTAGATAAGGGGGAGTTTCTTTTGAAGCTATATTCAAAATATTTAAAATAAGTCAAGATAATATTCTCTGACGTTCTGAAATTTATTCGAATGATTTTCCAAAAGTCAGAAAGTATTTTAATAATCTTTAATATTTAATCGAGCCTTAAATAAATATTCATTGGAGAATACTTCTCCCATAATAAATGAATAGTAAATATAATAACCCCAATTTTTGGGAAATTTTTGAAACCCTTATGAATAGTGTTTTTGCTGAATGAGAAAACTTTTCATGCCACACTATGTAGGGGTTCTGATATGGATATTCTGAGATTTTATTAGTACTTTATATGGGATATAAGTGTATGTAAAGATCGTCAGAATCCAAATCCGAACACTTTGATTTTTCCCGGAAATACACTAGTTACGGAAAGATTTGAGAAAAAGGTAACAGGATAAAAAGGATTTAAATTAAAGGATTATAGGAGAGGATCATAAAAGGAATATAATATATTGAGAAAGGTTAAGGGAACCTAAGTAATAAGATCCCGGGTATGATCCTTCAAACGATAAACGGAAACGAAAGTTAAGCGAACCGTATAACAGATCAGCGGTCATTAGGCAAACAATTAGGAAGTTAATCAAAGGGATTAGAGAGGATGATGTCACCCAACCAATGAGAAGAGGACAAGGAGGGGAGGATGACATCATGAGGATAACACAAGCATGACATGGGAAGGAAGGAGATGTGGTGGCTTTTTAACCACACAAAATCAAGGGCAACTAGATAATTTACTAAAACAAACACAAAAATCAAACCAACCAAGCCAAGCAAATCATTTTTCATCAAAATCAAAAAGAAACCAAGGCATTGTTCTTCATGCTCTCGGCCAAAACAGAACCAGAACACTAAAACTGTTGTATCTCCTTCATTTCTCACTCAAATATTGTGTTCTATAGCTCATTGGAAAGGTATTGAGATGGCCTACAACTCTTGTTCACAAGTCTCGTCCAAATAATCATGGTAAGACCCTCATTTTTACAGTTCTTTAAATCGGACTTTTAGAAACTTCAAAGCCTAACTTTGTGTTCTTGATTTCTTTGGAAAGATCAAGCTTGTAGGAGGCTCCCTAAGGCTTCCTAGCAACTTAACACCTCCCAAGGAAGGTATAAACTTCAAACCCTAGCCTTTACTTTATTTGTTAGTAAGTTTAATGGTTGGTGTTGTGAAATGAGAAGCATGGATTGTGATTATTAGTAGTTTGGTTTGATTTGGAAGTGTTTTTGGTAATTGAAGCTTGATTATAGTTCATAGGTCGTGATTGTGGTTGTTCGAGTTGAAAACCTTGGATATTATGGACTGATGTGGTATGGTTTAGGTGAAGTTTTGTTGTATTGATGGTTATGAGTTGGTTGGTGGTTAATTGGAGTAGTTTAAACATTGGTAATCGCGTAAACATAGCCGTCGTAACGTCCGATTTTCTTTGGACTGTTTTTGTGCATAACATTAGGACCCGAGAACCCCCTGCTAGATTATGACCACTGCCATTTTTAGATAGCTCATGTTACGAGCTTCGTTTTGATATGTAGTTCGTTCGATTCCGATGCACGGTTTAGGAGAAACGACCGTTTCAAGTAACGGCGTTTCGCGAACGAAACTTTTCCCCTCGCCTTACTTTGAAACATAGGTTAAAGACCAAAAAGGGTTAATTAATGCATGAAACATTTATGGTAAGTGTGTTAGGCAGTTGGTAAGACACTCGAGAAGGAATCGCCTTAAAACTCATAAAGGTTAAATTATTAAAAATGGTGGAGCCGAGGGTACTCGAGTGACTTAAGAGAATCAGTAAGCGCAAAACGAGCGTTAGAGTCTGAGTTGGTTAGAGTATAGATTTACAAGTGACTTTGGTTTAATTCCAACTTACTTGTTGTTTATAGGTTACCAGACTCGTCCCGAGCCATTCGTAACCCCCAGTCGCTCAGGCAAGTTTTCTATCCGTTATACTGTTGTTGTGATGTATATATGTATATGCATTATCTTGCGATAGATGCATGTTGGTTAATTAGCAAATGTTGCGATATATTGAAGCATGCTGATATGGTATATATATGCATGCCTGTTTCGTATTCTTGCCAAATATATATGTTGGTTCAGTTGATAATACCTATGCTAGAGAATAGCAGTAATTTGCATATACCCTTAGTATAGGGACCCAAAGGTGAAAACATTTTCTAAAACCGGGAGTCGAGGATCCCGAGTAGATTTTATATATATATATTTTTATATATATATATATGTTTATAGTTTTCAAAACTATTAATCGAATAAGGTTTATTCGATAACTTGATTTTATTAATGAATATTATCTTGAATATTCATTCGAGGACTTATGACTCCTTTATATTATTTATTGAATATTACTTGGATATTCATTTGAGGATGTATGACTCCTTTATTTTATTTAATGAATATTATTTATAATATTCATTCGAGGGCTTATGACTCAGCTTATTTATTTATTGAATATTATTTCGAATATTCATTCGAGGGCTTATGACTCAGCTTATTTTATTTATTGAATATTATTTGAATATTCATTTGAGGATCTATGACTCCGATTATTTGCTGAGATATATTCTTTATTTTATTAAAGAATAAGGTGTCGATAATCAAACTCACTTTTGATTATTCAAATAAAGATAGTACTTTCATATAGGTATATCTTTGGTTATTTAATATTCATTTCAAGTATAAGTTTTAAAACTTCTACTTCAATTATTTTATAAAGATTATTCTTTATGGGAATATTATTTAAATAATAATATTCAGACATTTTCTAAATATTCTGGGGACTGATTTACTTCATTAAATCAGCTTCACTCCAAACATTCTTAAAAATGTTTTGCGAGTCTTCAAAATGATTTTTTTAAAAGTTAGAGCGGATCCCAAAACTCATTTTTTTAAGATCCTCCTTTCGAAGGGGATTTAAATACTCGCTCAAAACCTGAGGGATCCGGCTCTGTGGTGTGTTTTATATTCGCAACAAGGTTGCTGTTTTGATAAATGAATTGATTACTTACCCAACACTCAGGAAGTAAAATTCTTGGAACAAGTTAATCCATTAACAGGCATCACCTGGGAAATATCGGTGAGTTCTCCTTTCCAAATAGATACGACTTCTTGGTGGAGCCGTATCAACAAGTTTCTACTTGGGGAAAGTGGGGACAAGCTTTACGTTTCAGAGTCATGGATTTCATCTGAACTAGGAGTTGCGTAAGTGGCCGAGTAGCGCCGGCCCAGCCTTATTATATTGGCCCAAATGGCCTGGAAGTTCCGCTAAGGCGGTCCATTCCTTAGGAGTTCAGTGTTCGGTTGACAAGTAAATCCGACAGGTTCTCCTCTACATGTAGAAAATGGTGGGGTTGTACTACTACGACTGATCATCGTAAGTGGTCTTCCTGGCGCGGCAAACTCCCGTAATGAGTTCATCATCCAATTGGATAATTTCTGCAACACTACCCAGAGCACTTCGATAGAAAGGCTACGGTTGGGCGATTGTTGAGTGTTGGCAGGGTCAAGTTTTCAAAATGATGTTTACATAAAATGAAGTATCTCGTAACTTCATTTTATTTTGATAATATTTTAAAGATTTAATCTATTCAAATCTTGCCTTATAGTCTCATCTATGTGATGAACTTTTGAAGCTAATTATAACTTGAACGGTGGTAGTTCAAGTAGTATTTGGGAAAGATATAAGTATATTGGGGTATCTTGTAACTTCATCTTTTAAACTTATATCTAATTAATAATTGTCTTATGAATGACAAAGATTTTCAGAAAAACGTTGAGACAAGGTTAGATATATGAGATCACCTTGCAACGATATTTTTTTTTATACAGTTATACACTAAGACTTTGTGTATATTGTGCATGGAAGAGGACTTCCAATATTTTGAAAAGTATATATGTATATATATATACTGAATATTTTGCGACTTCATCGCATTAAGATATCAACTTGGTTCATTTCTTTTGACCAAGACTTTCATGAGTACTATGAGAAGGCTCATATATTGTTAATCATTATACATATTATTTTGGTGGGCTTGCTGCTCACCCTTGCTTTCTTCTTTCATCACACAACATCAGATAGACAAGATGAACCAGACCAAGCTCCCGATTCGCAAGAGGTTAGGAGACGTTCCGCAGTTTTCTAGAAGCACTGATGCCGCCATAGCTGAGGTAGGAACTACCAATAGGCTAGGCTTTCAAATTTTGATGTATCAGATTATGTATATAAATGAATTGTAATAATGGTAAAGAAATGTAAATTTATTCAGAAACCTGTTTAAGGTGTATTGGCATATAATTGTGGAATAAAACGACTTGTGATTATTTTTGGATATTCATCTCTGAGACTATAACTTGTGGTGTGTGTGTTTATTGTGGGGTCACAGTACAGAGTAATTGATTATTTATTAAGATTGGGTGTTGTTAAGGGAAATGGAACTCGTGACAACCCGGATCCCCGACCCCGGATTTGGGGGTGTTACAGTAAATAGGTATTTATTATTCGGATGATAAAGCATAGTTGAGGAAATACGATCTTTAGAAATTGTTTTAATAAAAGCTCGAGCTGTTTAATATTTATAAGTGGACGTTGAGTCCCTTTAAAACATAATACTAGGGACTTGTAATCGTCCTATAATATCACCGGAATGATTCCCAGGTTTTTATCTTGAAATCCCGACCGACTCTCGGTCTTATTTTAATACGTCACGCTTATAGCGGAATTAAACATTCTACGATACTTACTTATCGTACCACATCGCTATATTTATACGAAAAGTTCAATTACTACGTATCATGGCGAGCATGGTATTTATGCAATGATAATGAAACAATCCTTTCACAACACAAAAGTCAATGGAGTTGGGTTTGTAAACTTGCCTGGGTATCTCGAGGTGGAGGATGCTCTAGGTTCCGCTTGGAAATCTATAATCATGAACACAATTCATTTTGTTAGATCCCGTTCTAATTTACGACTACCCGCACTCATGCGCTAATTATTATGCACCCTCTCAACTTACATTACCCTTATTATTCCTTTAAGTCCTTATCCACATCATGGTCGCTTCCTTTTTCTAAGTATCTTAGGTTCATTTTCATTTTCGTCGTTGGCTCCGCTTATGGATTCTGCGGTTTCTAATCGCGCGGTCTCGGCTCCGATATTTTTATAAAATTGAAAAATCATTATTCTTACTTGAAATTTTTTATAACAGTTAGGAAACTCAATATGATACTCTCTGTAAAAATTTTATGATTTATGAACCTTCTTAAGTCGATCCTTTATATTTTCAAAGTTCGTAATTCGTAGCAGTTTTTGTCGCGTAAATCACTTTTAGTAAAATGACCATAACTTTTGATCCGTAAATCAGAATCAAGTGATTCAAGCGTCTAAACGATCCTTAAAACATTGTCTATCATAAAAAAGGGTAAATTTTTAATAAAATACAGTAATATATTCGGGACTTTCTGCAGAAACTTAAAGTTACGTTTTGTTCGTTTTAACGAGATTACGTTTACGATCAAAGTTTCGTTTTCGCCTTAAATCTTTATACTACCACCAACAATCATCATATCATCATCAACACACTAACTCCTCTCAATAACATCATGTTCTTGAGGAAACAACAATCAACCTTAAATCTACTTAAATAAACATCAAGATCTTAACAATATCACCACTAAAACTAGGTTTATAACTACATACTAAAAGGATCTTGAAATTGAATCTTAAATAAAGTTGGGTCAAATATTTTTACCTTTCTTGAAAGCTTGAGATGTGTTCTTGATGATGGTGAAGTCTTGGGAGTGCTTGGTATGGTTTATGGAACCTAAAATCACCATTGAAATCAAGAAACCAAAGAAGAGTTACTATTCATATTATTCATTCTCCACTTTCTTGATTTTATTTCACCCATCAAACCTTAATAAAAAGATATCAAAGATTTATCTTACCTTAGTTTGGTTGTTAGAAAGCTTGAGAATTAATGGGAGGATTTAACCATGGCTAGAACTTGAGGTTTTGGATTTGATTTCTCTTGTTTTTAGGAAGGGGCCGAATGAAGCTTGATGAAGAAGTGTGGAGAGAGTTTTTATGCTTGCTTCCTTGGTTGCTTCTAGGAAATTATGTTGGTGATATCTTATATTGATTTGATATTATATAGTTTAGAATCCTAGGTTTATTCTTGTTGCCAAATCCATGGACAAATCTAACTAGCTTCCTAGTTTACAATCTAAGCTACTTGTTTTAGCTTCCTTAGCTTACTATTCCATTAGACTTGGTTGATCATCCTATCTCTAGCTCACTATTTGATAAAGTAACCATGGTTACTTTCTTACCATGGTTAGTTATTGAGTTACGTTTATTTAATCATGTAGCGTTCGCTCGGTCGCTTAAACATTTTCGTAATACTTCCTCGTAAATGGTTCGTGACGTAATTCCTTTCATATTTATTCCTTATGTTTTGAATTATCATACTTGGATATAAATCCGTAGGGTTTTAATCTTGTAATTATATTTTGATTCCCGTAATCCTCGATGAGTCGTAAATATGGTCGTTTTTCAAAGTTCGTTTTCTTCGAAAACTAATATCGTTTACATACACTCATTTGGTACGTATAATCATAATATCAACTCCGAAACTTATTTTCTCATGCACTACATAGTATGGGCTAAAAAAATTTTCCCGTCCGCCAGGATTACTATTCATTAAACATTTTACAAGGTCTCAAAAATTCGAGTTATTACCATGATCTCCAAGTCCTTGTAACAGTGTCCTTGCCTTTTAACAAACTTAGCACTCTCTTAATTTCTGCAGGAGTCGAAGAATCCATTAAGTCTTTGTTTAGAAGACTGAATGTACCATCCTTAAAATAGACTCTAACTTCTCTCAGTGATACAACCCAGACTTTGACAATTTCCTCAGCTGAATTTTGGAAATGGTCTTCATCTGTTATGCACCAATTTAGAGGTAGAAAGTCAGATTCTTTGAAGCAATTACAGATGGCCCTTTCAGTGACTTCCACTTCCTTTACAAGCTTGATTTCTTAGGCTTTCTTCCCACAGATTTGAGATTGAATTTTAGTGAAGGTTTGGCTAAAGGTAGGGTTGTTATTTTCTTGATATTTGTGAGGCTTGAGGTGATTGGAATTTTTAGGAAGGAGTTGGCAGTTTGTCTGGAAAGAAATTTTGGCTTAGGTGTTTGGGAAAATTTAATGTTAGAGATAGTTGATGTTGTGAGTTGAGCTTAGGTTTGAGGAGGTTGTGTTTGGAAATTTAGGGTTGTTTGAGTTTTTGCATCATCATGAGGTTTTCTGCTCTTCCTTTCCCCTTTTCTCTTCGTGTCTTCATCTTTCTTGTCATCCTCCTTCTTCTCTCCACCACTGCTTCCAGATGGCTTAGTAGACTGACTTGAATTTCAGCCAAAAGGATTTTGATCATCTTTCTTCTGCTCATCGTCATCCAAATCATCTTTGTTGATTTTTGTTTTGGTCAAGTTTGCTTCTGCATTATCAGATTTATCATCTCCTCATCTTCAACAGTTTTGTTCCTTTTTACTTTCAGCTCAGTTTCAAGAGTCATGATGAACCTTTTGTTTGCCATGACACACTGTTTAGGAACTTGAAAATGTTGGAAATATTTGGTAGTAGAACAAATGTATGCCACTCCTTTGCTAGGCTGTAGATAAACTTCTGGGAAAGCAGCTACTTGTGCATTCTTCAATTCTATTAGCAAGAGAGTATCTTCATGAATCACAATTTTGACTTTGGTTATCAAAACATCTAATTCAGATGCCCTCCTAGAGATAAGATAGTTACAGGACACCTGCATACATCTGTCTACCCTTGAGTCATTGATGTTAACCACTATCCTTCTTTCCTAGAAATTGTCTTTAGTTACCAAGATCACTCTTATTGAGTTTATTATCCTGTCCAATACTTTCTTGTAGGTGAAGAAATTGTTATTAAGAGAAAGTCTGAGTGCCTTAAGTAGTTCATCAAATTCTCTGCTTTGATTGGGACCCTCAGCTGCTTTAAAAAGTCTCTCCATTCCAATATCAATTTTTCGATTTAAACTCTCTTCAGCACTTTGGACTTGTTGTTGAGATGACCTTGACTGTGCCAACCTAGCCTCTATCTCCCCCTTAGTCTTGTTGACAGGCATGCGAAGGGGAGTAGGGATTTCAGGTCTTACTTGTTCAGGAAAATAAGGTAATGGTATGTTGAGTTTACCCATGATGGCTCCTAAAGCTATGGAATTTTGCATTTGAAGATACTTATGCGAGTCCACCAAAGTTTGGATGTCTGTTTGTTGGCTATTGACAAGAGATGTCAAAGCCTGAACGTGTGCAGTGAGAGAGAAATTGGAGTCTTGCAATGCTGTAACTTGATCCTGTAGAGACTGAATTTACAGATTTGTTGAGGTGGATCCAAGCTGATAAGAGCTGCTAGATGTGCCAAAGTGTTCTCCTATAGTCTCTTTGATCCCTTTCATCAGCAATGCTGAAGGTTTATATCTGCTCTGGTGAAGTTGATTCAGCTGGACCTTGGTCTCATTTGAGTGAGTAATTTGTTGTTGGATCACTGTATGGAGATTTTTGAAGGATAGTTTGAGATTTTTGAGTTCCTTCTCAATAGAGGCAAGATCCATCCTAGCCATTTGCTCAGAAAAATGCTTGAATTTCGAAGAGATCTGCTCTTGAGATGGTATGATCTTGTCCATTTTCTCATTCACCAGTTTTCTGATTCTGTCTTCATGACCAGCGAGCTTGATTTTAAAAGCCTTACCAAATAGATGAAATGCTTTGAGCTGAGCTTTGTATACATCTGTAATGGCATCATAGACAGCTTCTGGACTCAAGTCTTTTGCATTGTTGCCCAGAATAGTAACATACTCTTCTCTAAATCTGGCCAAAACTTGATTCATCTCCAAGGCAAAGTCCTCAGACAACCATGTATCCACATTCCCATCCGGCTCAGCATCATTGACAATTTTCTCCTTTTTCTCCTCAACTTCTTCATTAGAAGCGAGCATAATGGCTTGATAATCTTGGTTGCTCATGTTTGAAGTTAAAAGATGATGTGAGATGTTAGCCACTCCAGAGATCTGCTCTACTAGTAGATCATCTATAGTAGTTGGTTGAGAGGCAAATTCTTATAGCCACTTAGGTTGTTGAGGCTGAGAGCTTGATGGTTTATCAGAAACTCCTGTGGATGAGATCACAGTTTGACTCACAGATTTCTCTGTGGTTATGACAGTGTGTTTTCCTCCACTTGTAGTGGGAACCTCCAATTGAATTGGAGGGAATTTGACTGGGTTACTGTCATGTGCACCAACCTCAAACCCTTGTGTGTCTTGCAACACACTAGCACTTGAATGTGCTAAGCTTGCCTCCCCTATGACAGGATCATGGGCAATTGTACTCCTAGCTTCAACTGCAGAGGCAATTTCTGCTAGAGATATTAGGGGAGTTGTTCCTTCATGAGGAACCTCCAATTGAATTGGAAAGGATTTAGATAGCTCCCCCTCAGGAGTACTACCCTCAAACCTTTCAGTCTGTGAGGACTGTTTTGCACATGAAGGTGCATTAGAGATATCCATGGGGTCTTCAGTAAAGACTGATGAACCCCCATATTTTTGATGGTGTCATCAAGGTCTACCCCATCATGTAGCCTCTCACCATCTAAATGAGGTGTCTTGGTGGTGAGCAAAGCTTCTTGAGCTAAGTCACTCGATTTTTGGTGTACTTAAGAAATGGAGTCAAGTGGAATTGGGATAGAAGAAATATTGGATATAAGAAATTGTTGCTCAGTTGTGAGTGTTAGCAGCTTCCCCTGAATAGATGAGGGAGCTTCAAGAGATGTGCTCTCATAGTGAGTGTCTTCCTTGTTTCTCCTACCATACACTTGAATCACTTATGGTGCAGGTTATGCAGACTCACTCCTAGTTGTTTTTACAACTGCCTCCTGTTGGGAGGATGTAGAGGAAGATAGAGTGGTCAGCTCAGTTTGTTTACTTCTTTTGGATCTTTTGACCAAAGATGGTACTCTTTCAGCTTTCTCCTCACCACTCTCATTTAACGCAGCTAGGTTTATCTCTTTTCTCTTCTTTTTACTGACCTCACCTTTTTGAGAAGATGAGATAGTTGGTTTCCTAGCTTCTAAAGGTTGTGAGAGAATGGTTGCAGCTTGGGAAGATCCCTGTTGGTGATCCTGTGTTTGTACTTCCACAGGTTCAGGAATCTTAGATGTACTAGATTGTGCATTTGATCTCATGTCAGGCATAGGATAAGGATAGGTCCTAAATCTTGCCAACATAAATGGAGTGATTTTCAGACTTACATTGACCTTATACTTCGTAGTAAGTGAGCCAAATATTATCTTGGACACTTGCTTACAGTTGCCTATCTTAGTATTATCTATACCATTCAACAGATGTATGTCAGCTACTTTATTATTTAAAGTGGACATAATAAATCTAGGAAAGAATATTTCCTTAACTCTAGCTATTAGGGGCATAACCAGTATGGTTGCAAGTTCTTCCAGGATCAGTGGACCAACATTCAGGTGTCTGTTGTGGGAAATTGAATACACCATCTTTTGCACAACACTTAAGATATTGTCATATCCAGTTTTTATGCAAGTAAAGGCCCTTACTATAGAGTCAAAGATGAATGACCACTCCTTCCTTAGATTGGTTCTGTTTAAGCTTGAGAGGTTGATTATCCCACCATAATTGATGAAGTCCATAAACTCAGTCAGCACATCAGGAGTTGGTACCTCCACCAGATTCTCAGTTGGCAGCCCCAAAGCTCTATTCACATCTTGATCATTGAATTCTATTTGTTGGCCTCCAATTGTGCATGTCACCACCAGAGAGAGAGAGAGAGAGAGTTTTCGTTAACATCAGTCCTCACTACAACTATAGTCCAGAAATTATGCAGCACATCTAGATACAGTACTGGATTTGCAGTCATGGCACCTGTAAGATAGGATTCAGACAACAGTTTTACAAACCCCTTCAAACTATCAGGAGCTTGGTTTGCATCAGTAAAAGCAAGATAATTAGTTCCTTTCTCCGGGATAGATGCCCTAGCAACATCTTGAGCCATAGTTGATTGATGAGAATGAATGGGTAGGAAAAATCTCTGAGAAAGAATGAAAAATGAGAGAGAAAACAGTTATGGATTGAAAGCTAAGTCACTTTAGATCTCGAAAGCTGTAAGTAAGTATGTATCGAGAAGTTTGGGTATTTATAGTAAAAGAAGATGACTTGTCGAGAACTCAAAAATAGACATTTGGAGTTTCTCTATCGAGAAGTCATTTAGAGAAGTGAAGTACATATCGAGAAGTCATTTTAAATCACTCTTATAGAGAACTCAAACTTGACTTATCGAAATGTCAAATAAATTGTCCCCAAAAGTGGACTGAATTAATTCTAACTTTTACTTGAATAAATTCAAAATAAAATTAGAATGCATTTTCTAAGAGTATTTTACTAAAATAATTTATCAATTTAAATTATCTCAGTTCTGAGTTATTGATAAGTTAAAGGATTGTACTTGTAGAAAACTTTGTGAATGAACATTATTAGAGAACTTTACAAGGACTTATCGATAAGTTATCTTAAACCTATCGAGAAGTCACTCGAGAAGTCAGTAAGTTGACTTATTGAGGACTCACTCGAGAAGTCTTAAAATGACTTGTCGAGAAGTCAATTGATACTTATCGAGAACTCAGTTCTCTAAATACTTTTGGTTATTGTAATTCTTCCTTGAGTTAATTTTATATATTAAGGATGTAAATTAACAACTAAGCAGTTTACTCAGAATTTGAAAAATTCCAAGTTAATTAAATTTGAAAGACAAATATACAGAGATTTCTGAAATATTTATAATTCATATTTCAGTTAATTTTCAATTTAATCAAATTAATTTTGATTTAATGGAGATTAATCTGTTGCACAACATTAGCTGAATTCTTGCCTTAGGATGAAGAATTGAGTAATCCAATTTCACTTACAAGTCTAGTGAAAGTTTCTTCATCCAAAGATTTAGTAAAAATGTCAGCTAGCTCTTTTTCCGTTGGTGCAAGTAGTTTTAATGCTAAATCAGGATACAGGTCTTAGAAAGACAGAATTTGCATCTATGAAACCAACAGCTCCAAAAATGATTCCCTTGGAATGTCATAATCCCAAGTTGAGCTTTCTTCCAGTATATGAAGATCCTCTTTCTCCCCCTGAGGCTGTGTAATCAAACTCAGGTGAATGAGATGAGCTTCCATTTTCCATGATTCTCTTGTTGGGAGTTTCTTCATTTCCTTAGTTTGACAAACTTTACAATCTTCAACTTGAGCAAGCTTGTTTCTTTCTCCTGATACCTTGGTGTAGAAGCAGCAAATACCATTCTTATTTGTTGAGTCAAAATCTTCAACAAACAAGCTTCCTGTCCTTGTTCCCTTAGGAACAACTGCACCAGTTTTCTTGGTGATAACAGTGCATTCTCCTTGTAAAATAAGACCTGAGACCATTGTCTACAATATGTTAATTCTGAAATGACTCACTTCAAGATCAGCTACCAGTGCTACATTAATCAAAGACAAAATTTTCAATACATTCTTCCCATATCCCATTTTGAATCCTTTGCTGTTGTCTCCAAAGGTCACAAATGGGCCAGCTTTCTCCTCAAATTATGATAGCAGGGCTTTACCACTAGTCATATGCCTGGAACATCCACTGTTTATGATCCAGATGACTTTCTTCCCTTGCCCTGCACACAATGAGTCTTAAGTGTGTTTGGAAACCCAAGCAGTGTTGGGTAGTTTCTTTTTGGTTATTTTTCAGGAGAAGTAGAATGAGTAATTTTAGAAGAAACAGAATTTAGTGATTGTTGTGCATGTTTTCCTTCTGATGTAGACTCATTTCTTGATTCTTTAAGGTCTACTCTCAGTTTATGGAAACTCTTCATTACCTTCATGTTGCAAGGAATGCAGTCAAACTTGTCACAAATGAATAGGGATCATTAGAATTAGCTTCATTGTATTTGCAAGCTCCTTCAGCTGGCTTGCTAACAATCTTTTTACAAAGGCGAGTTAGATTATTTGAAGAGCCGCATTTTTCACACTGCTTTCTAGGAGCATTTGCAACATAAGCAAAATTGTTGCTTTTGTTTATCCCTATTTTTCCATTTCTATTTCTCTTTTTCTTTCTTGCATCTACAGCTTTGGTTTCTTGAACAGGAGTCTTGGGACTGTGTTTGTTCATGAGCTTACCTTCAGTTTTTGAAGCCTGAGTTGATTCTGCAATTTTCTTCTCATTGTCCTCATCAGCAATTTCTTGCTTGATAATCAATTCTTCTTCACTGAAGTTGACTACACATGCTTTGAATGTAGGTGCATTAACCTCTTTCAAAAAGGTTGGAGCATTCTCAGTCTTCTTGGCTTTCCTTTTCTCACCTATAGTCATCTTTTTGTCACTCATGTCTTCATAGTCGAGGCCAATAACAATTTTTGCACATGGCTTATTCTTCTCATAAAACCTGTTCAACCAGTTCAGATGCATTTCTGAAAGATTTCATCTTTACTTCATTTTTTTCTAGTTTTTCCCTTAACACTGCTTCAATTTCATTTGCACACTTGAGCTTGTTCTTGAGATGGGCATTTTTTTGTTTTAAAGCTTCAAGCTCAACCAGCAACAATTCAGTTTCTTGCTTTTCACTCTCGAGCTTCTTATTTATCTTTGTTAATCTGCTAACTTCTTCATTAGCAGCAATATTGTTCGTGTGATTGTGAAACATTTATGTGCTCATCTTTTCAACAGTTTCCTCGTATTGATTTACATTTAAATCAATAGTGGTAAGAATTGGTGTTTGTCCTTTTGATGAGGATGATTCACCTTGCTACAAGGCCATTAGAGCATAGTTTCCAACTTCCTCATCTTCATCATTATCTGAATCATCCCAACTCTTTCCCTCTGCAATATAAGCTTTGCTCTGTTGCTTTTTCAGAAGAGCTTCATACTTTGCTTCCAGTTCAAGATAGGCTTTGTCTTTCTTTGCCTTTTTGGGTTTCCCTGCATTCTGTAGCAAAGTGGCCTAGTTCATCATAATTGAAGCACCTTATATTAGATATGTCAATAGATCCGATTTTGTAACCACTCTTGCTATCAGAATTGTACTTCCCTTTCTCTTTCCAGCTGTTGTCTTTGTTGAAGGATTATCCTTTATTCCTGAAGTACCTTGGCTTCTTTACTCTAATGTTAGAGAATTTTCTAGCTAGATAGGCCATAGACTGATCTAGCTCATCCAGTTCTTCAAAAGTGTAAAACTCATCCTTTTCCAACTCTAAGATGACTTGCTCCTGCGAATCATTTGTTCTTCTCTCACTTGATAAGGCATCTGAAGTTTGGTATCTTAGTTCATTATTGAATGAGTGGCTTTCATTAACAATTAAAGCACTTAAGCCATGTACAACATGTCCTTGACCAGACCTCAGCGATTGCCTTTGATTCATCTCTAGTTCATATATTTTAAGAATCCCATACAGAACTTCCAGAGTTATTCTGCTCGAGTCTCTTCCTTCCCTGATTGCTGAGATTTTTTGTTCCAAATGGTCAGGGAGAGTAAGCAAGAACTTTAGATTCACTTCTTCAGATTCATAGTATTTGTCATGAAGCTGCAAGTCATTTATCTTCTTGTTGAATCTTTCAAACACATCAGTAATGCTTTCCTTAGGCTTAGCCATGAAACCCTCATACTGTGAAATCAGTATCCTTCTTTGATTTGATCTAACCTCCTCAGTTCCTTCACATAGTATCTTAATCTTTTCCCATATCTACTTGGCAGTGTCACAATTGATAATATTATTATACATCACATTGTCAAGTGACTCAATCAATATCATTTGCAAGCTGCTATCCAGGGAAACTTTCTCCTTTTTAGAATATGTATACTCAGCAGGATCTTTTGGAGCATAATGAGTTGGTATGACAATGTCTCCATCTGTAGATTCCTCAACCCTTACCATAGGAATGAAGGGTCCATTCTTGAGGATCTGAATGTAGAATGGATTTGCCATCCTGATAAACAACATCATTTCTTTTTCCAAAGAGTGTAGTTAGCTTTGTCAAAGGTAGGAATTTTGATGCTACTGATTTTCTGTGTATTCATTCTTCCAAGATCTTGAATCTGTTTTCTTTCAGATTTTGCTCAGATACCACTTGTTAGGTAATGAATCACACACAAAGGGAGGGGGTGAATGTGTTTTTCTGATTTTAGGCTTTTCTTGAAAGATAATGGTTGAACAAAGTAAATTAAATCTTGTATAGAAAAGTGTTCATGCAGAAATTAAACTTGCACAAAATAAAGAACAAAGATCTTCAAAACTCATTTTATTTTTGTATTAAAAATTAAGATGCTTTACTACACAATTTCTAAGCTCTTCGAAGTTAAAGAGCTCAGCTTCTTCTCGAGAGTGTTACAAGAATTTTGATCTAAATTGTTACTTCTAATTAGAGGACCAGTGTTAACTTTATAGCTCAGTTAACTGCTGATTTACACAGTGGATAATAAACATGCTATTAGCTTTTCCAAACTGTCACTTGTCATTTCTATTTATAGAAAAACAAATCTTCCAGTTCTGGCTTAGCATATCTTTAGTATCCCGTGTTTACTTTAATCTTCCTCTATCAGTTAATCTTTGCCATTGATCTTGCACACACTTCAAGCTACTTCTTGTAGACTTGTCAATCCAGCTGTTGGATTGTTTGTTGATTGTTTATCTTGGATATTATACTGATCTGCAATTCTATACTTTGAGACTGTACTTCGAGATCTCTAGTTTGATTCATTTGAACACTTGATATCTCTATAAGTACAAAGGCTTATCGAGATTTCTAGTTCTCCATAATGAGTTTGGCTTGTAGAGGTCTTCAGCTCATCGACATCTCTAAACTTCATAACTTCACTTGACTTGTAGATATCTCTGAGTTCTCGAATGGATATAGACTTGTCGATAACTCTGAGTTCTCTAGTGAAAGAATGACTTTTCGATATCTTTTTGAGTTCTCGAGTAGCTTTCCTGACTTTTCTACTCCCGGTGGATATTGCTTATCCGTTGAGTAGATATTACTCATCCGTCGAGTAGATGTATAGCTTATCCGTCCAGTAGATATTGCTCATCCGTCGAGTAGATGTTATTCATCCATTGAGTGGATATATAGCTCATCTGTCGAGTAGATATTGCTTATCCGTCGGTACTCTCTGGAGTTTGAATGACTTCTCGATAAGTCATTTTGGAGTTCTCGAATGACTTCTCTATAACATTAAATATGTGACTTGTAGAGATCTTGACTTAGAATATTTTTCTCCAAACAGATTTATTCAACTTCAAGCTTCTTCAAAATTCTTCTGAGGCATGATCGTCTTGATCTTCTTCCAGATAGAATCCTTAGGCTTGATACTGTTTTAGAAAAAAGACTCCAGTATGCTCCTTTGCATTTTTACAGACTTTAAATGTTACAAGTACAGAATACAAATTTAGATAACAATACAACTTACTTAGGGTTGACAAGTTGTCATAGTCTTGTTAAAGTACAGGCATGTCTTTTACAACAAGCGGCATGATTATGTGTTGCTGAAATAATAGGCACTGACCTGCAATATATAATATCTTTTGTTTTTAGTTAAAAAATAACGCAGGTAAACTTAAAATAAAAAATAAATAAATTAAAATATTAGCATGTAAATCAGAGAATCAGGAACAAAAGCTTACAAGAAACTGATACATTAATTGAAAGCTGCAGTTTTGACTACCATATGTACACTTCCAAATGCAGAGAGTCAGTATTCACCAACACATGTCCTTGTAGTTCAACTTCTAGTCTAAATACCCATGCTCCTGTATATTTTAAAAATGGAAATCAAGATATTTTATTAATAACAAGAGTATAATAACATATAATAGTATTGTGATGTTAAATGTGAAAATAAGAGAACAAAATCCAATAAGTTAATGTATAATAACAGGTTTAAAATTCAGCTTTACTAGTAAAAATGATGTAATATATTTATGAATATACCTATAATTACGGACACTGTTGTTGCATTTGGTGCTAATTTTAAAGTGTTTGACCCAGGAAATACTTTGTACTGGTATAGTCACTGAAATAAACAAACTTAGCACGATGCTTAATTTCACTTTAACACAAATTAATATGATGTTTTATTTCTGTTTACTTACTAGGATTACTATTTATACTCCATCATCCCTTTTATGAAATGGTTTATTTTATGTTCTAAGTGTTTATTATTTTTCTATATGCAGAAGAATTTTGACATCGACTTACAAGATAAAACAACTACATTATGTATTGCTGATCAAATGAGAAGAGTGTGGAAAATCGCACAAGTATAAGTTACATTCTTACTTTAAACTCATTGGAGGTATAAAAAATGTTGAGATAGCGAAGAAAAAAAGATCTCCGGACCTAAATAAGGATCAACAACAAGATTGGGAGATTTTATGTGACCTATGGTGTACAGATAAGTTTAAGGTGACCTAGTTTCTTTATTCACTTTTGATTTTTTTTTCTCAATATTTACTGATTCTTTTACTTTATTTATTTAGGAAAAGGCTAATAAAAACACCATTAATAGATCTAAGAGACCGTGGGAGTCTAAAAATGGATCTGTGTCAACAACACGGCATCACAATCGTCGTGGAATGGAATTAAATTCTTCAACTAGACAAATTGAAATATGGCGTTTAAATCATTTTGATGAAAATCGATGGACTGGGCCAGACCTTCAAAATTTATACGTGAGTAATATAGTTATCATTTTGTATTCTACTTACCACATATTGTAGTTTCTTTGTTACAAAGTACTGATTATAAATAATGTGTAACTAGGAAAAAATGATGGATATAAGAGAAAGTTATTCTTTGGAGGAAATGTTAGATAAATATATCATGAAAGCCGTACTTGGTCGACATTCGGTACACTTGAAAGGTTGGGGACGATCTGTTGGTACAAGCAGCAATAAAACTTATAGTAATACTAGTGAGTCAAACGAGCCAACTTATCAAGAGTTAGTTCGGCGGCTTAATGAAGCAAATAGTCGTCTTGATGAAGTTGTTAACGTGTTATGCCAAAACAATATTATGCCACAATCAAAGACATCTCCAACAAATGAAGATTTAGATGCATATTTAGAAGAAATTTTTTTAGATTTTTAATGATTATTGAAACTTCAATATCTATGTATTTTTTTTCCATATTTTTCTTTTTTATGTTTTTAATTTTAAAATACAATTGTGTAATTTTGGAATTGTTTCTTTAATTAAAAAATTTTATTTACGATAAATTAAATTTGTATAATAATTTAATTAAATGATGGCACCAAAAAAATTAATAAATTACTATTATTGAGAAACTGCCATATGGCAAATATCTACAACCCTAATTGACACCCTTTTAAGTTGCAACGTGTCACAATTTTGAAGCACCGGATGTCATAATTCGAGGTGCGACACATGGCACCACAAAAAGATTCCAAATGGAAAGACGACAAGGCAACACGTGGCATAACGAGGAGGCAACACATGGCGCAGTTATGAGTCTCCATGTGGCATATTTACGAGGCGCCAGGTGGCACGTCTATGGGGCTCCACATATGTATGCCAGTAAGCGACATGTCGACATGCCACATACGCGACATGTATGCTAGCGACACATCATCTGTTGAAAAATTATAATTGTGGGGTCCATAAATTATATTTCCTACCAATATATAAATATGTAGGTAATGAGTCTTTCTCCACCAACTTTTACCTACCAATATTGACCAATATTATATTGGTAGGTAATTGTCTGTACTTACAAATTTCATACTTTACCTACTTTTATAATTGGTAGGTAAATATCAAATTTCTTGTAGTGTATCTCTCAAAGGGTGAAGACAGTGTTTCTCCGGATTGAAGTTTAAACGTTTTATAATGAGTCGTCAGAATATCCATCATGTTTTCTTTGACTTCTTCTGTACCTTCCATCAACAGCCCAATGGTTTCCCATATATCTTTTGCACTATTACTTCCCAGAAGTTGATGACTCATATCATTATCGGTCGATTCCACTATTATGAGTTGAAAGCTTGGGTCGGGGTTTATCAACTCCTTGTTAGTCTCCGTATATTTAGACAGATTCCTGGGAGTGGATGAGGAAGGAATTCTTACACCAGTTGCAGTAGTGGATTCAACAACTATTTCCATCGGGACATAAGGACCATTCAGTAATATCCCAACATATAGTGGATTCGAAGCTTTCACAAACAGCATCATCTTTTTCTTCTATAGTTGTAATTATCTCTATCAAATGGGGGAACCTTGATACTTCAAATTCTTTGGTTGTTCATCATCTTGGCTGAATTAAAATTCTTTAAAATTAAAAAATTTCAAGAAATGAAAATTTTTGAAAATTAAAAAATTTCAAGAAATTTTTTAAGAACTTGTTTCTTTCTCCGGATCTTGATTTGTATGTCAATCAACAAGCTCTGATATCAATTGTTAGTCCCAAAGTATCGTAGAAGGGGGGTTGAATAGTATACCTACAATCTTTTTCGATTCATTTCAAGATTTTTGTTAATTATACGGAATCAAAATAGACACGAAATAATTCGAGGAATATATCATTTTATTATTATAAACCTTGAGGTTGCTACAATCTGTTGATTGTGTTGAGTCTGGAAGAGATAACCTTTTACTTCTATCCAGGAGGTCATTCATTCTCGCTTGGACCAAGTCACAAGCTTCTATTTCAAGTGAATTAATGGGAGGTGGATTATTCAGTTCACTAAGCATCAATTGAATATATTTGACTTTAGAGCACTTGGGAATGAGTTCAAACAACATAGTAGACCTTTAGGATGTCCTCGCATTCTCTTAGTGTCAAGGATCTTTAGGAAGTCATTTGACATCTTATTCTTCATGGAGCCTTGAACATATTAATGGACTTCTTCCCATGACCTGACGGACTTAGAGCATTAATTCCATGTTTTGATTCTTTTTATTTATCAAGTCTTCATCTTCAGGGTTCCTGTGCTTCACAGTTCAATATTATTTATCTGATCATGTTTCATGCTGAGTTATAATTTCTCGATTACATATTACGTTACATTATGCTTTACATTACCCCTTTGATCATTGTCTCTTTGGTCAGTGTCCCTTTTTTGGCCTCCAGCCTCCTCACTCTTGGTGAAACGTCCGAACTTTCCCCTTCGGATTGAATACTCAATATCATCCTTGAGTTGTCTTCAATCAGCAGTATCATAACCAACATCTTTATGGTACGTGCAGTATCGACTCTTGTCTCTTTTCTTGGGGTCTTCCCTTAATGGCTTCGGCCATTTGAATTCTTTGTCCTTCTCAATTTCCATAAGAATTTGGCTCATTGGAGCGTTCTACCTTGCATATTTAGGGAACCTTGGTTGCTAATTCTTCTTAGAAGAGGAAAAGTCAAAACTTTTGCCAATTCGAGGATACTTTTCCTTGGTATCGTAATCCTGATCCGTCTTCTGCTTCTTATTTCCAGCGGGTTCATTACTCACAGTTGTCTTCTTCATACTTTCCTCTACCTTGATATACTTCTCGACCCTATCCTGGAGCTTCAACATGCTTTCAGGAGGGCGTTTAGCCAGGGAAATCTTAAATAACTCGTCTCTAGTCCCTTGTTGTAGGGCTATCATAGCTACCTACTACTGATAAATTGTTTGATGAAAGCTTGGCTCAAGTCTTTGAAAGATCCAATAGAGTTTGGGGGTAGACGGCTATACCACCTTTGAGCCATACCCGATAGGGTTTGAGGAAATGTCCGACATTTAATAGCGTCGTTCACGGGCTGTAGCAACAGGGTGTTAGAGAATGTCCTGACATGATTAGCAGGGTCGCTAGTACCATCGTATGTTTTGATGGTGGCCATCTTGAACTTTCTTGAGATACGGGAATTCATTATCACTTGGATTAGCCCTTAGGGCAGCTGCCCTTCTTGTTGTTGGATTTCCCGGTCTTTGATTGGGGGGGAGATCCCTCTGTCTTGCAGTAAGCAGAGGTCTTGAGGTCAAGTGCGGCTCCAAGTCACGCTTCAGCCTTTGGATCTCAGCTTCATGAGGAGACGGGGAATTCGTCCCTTGTGGTTGAGCCTCGGTTGCCCCTACCAAGGTTCCTCCTTGGGTGGAGGCATAGGTTGTGTACGGTGGTACCTCTATCACTGATGCGATTGTTCGCGATGGGACAGGGGTGTATATTCCACTATTGTTTATGCTCCGTGTATTCACCATGATTGTTGTAGTCTTCCCACAGACGACGCCAAATGTTGTGGAATAAAAACTAGAGTGCAATGCTAGGGTTTGTGAGTTTCGAGTTTTAATGGTTGCTCCCGCGTTCGGGACTATCAGTCCTTACAAGATGCCTACGTATCTCTGTGTGGTAGAGAATCAAGCCAAAAATGCAGTTCTAGGTTGAGGGGTAGTGCCCTTTATATAGAGATAAGTCTAGGGTTAGACTTGTGTTGGGAGACTTGTGGACAAGTCTCCAACTTGGATGGTGATTAGGAGTCCTATAAGGGCTCTAGAACCTTTTGTGTAGGACTTTGACTCCGTTTATGATACATGTCTCTGCTCTTTCAGCCGTATTGGGCCTAGTCCGTGAACAACTTGTGTTCATGGAATTTGACGATCTCTGCTGATGGCCTTAACTACATGGGTCGTCTTAAGTCTGCTACGAGTTTGGACCAGACAGGTCTGTACTAGATTTCAGACAAGAAGCCCAAGTATAATTAATGTGATATTTAATGTGTCTTTTGGACGTATTTTCTATTTGTATCACTATTAAACATTATGCTTCAAGGTGCATCAGGATTTGCTTAGAGAAGACTGTCATGCATTGGAATTTGAATTAGACAAACATCAGGATATATTGTCTTGTAAGGATATGAAGATCAATCAGTATCTACTGAGTGATACAGTCCTAGAAGGTGAGGATAGATTGATATGTCGGTTCTTCATTTATACAATCGCATCTATTAATTTGGATCCGTATAAAAACAGGATAATATCTTTATAACATATCTTGTACTTGATAGAACAACTTTCTAATATATAAAAATATAATATGTTATCATTCTGATTATCTTTTATCTTGAGAATCATTCTGATTTCTTGAGAATATTAATAAGAGTGTTTTTATATTTATATCCAGATTTCGATTTGTCTATACAATTGTATCCAACCCCATTAAACCATTGTATTCGGAAAACAAATTCGAATGGATATAATATGACTTCCTTGTTCTCTCGTATTTTTAAATTATAATTTCCAAAAATGGATTTTGAATTTTTCAATGCATCAAGTAAAAGAAAATTCAAAATGTTCTAGCAACATAATTATTTTTTTACCACAGATAAAATTTTTACGTATAGATAAATATTATTTGCTTTCAAATATATATTTTTCACAATATTCACCAACATTTAGATAATTTATAAAAAAATTAAAATTTATCAAAATATTAAATTCAACTAACTTGAGTCGCATATTACTAATATGACTAGATTTTATCTAAAACTAATAACCTTTATTGATAAGTATAACACTCTTTTAAATACTATTTTGCTTTCCCCCATTTTTGATTTCACCATATTTTCTTCACCTTTTTTTATCATATTATAACTCTAAATGTATAAATTTTTTTCTTTTTTATTTTTATATGACTTATAATATTGTATTAATAAGTGAAATACAATGTTAAGTAATATTTTGTTTTCACTGTTTTTAGTTTTACCCTTTTTCAATTTATACCCTTTATCAACGACCAAAACCCTCTTTTAACTGTCACTTTAGTTTCACAGTTTTTAATTTCACCAATTTTTTGTTTCATCCTTTTTGAATAGTTCCACCCGTTTTTCAAATACACAAATATATAAACTAAAAACATTAAATTGAAAATTTATTTTTTTCTTTAATCTAAAATTTTTATATTGTAACTCTCAAAAAAATAAATAGAATCATATATATATTATAATTTATATATTCATACATATAGATATCTATTTCGGAAACAAATACAAATTATACATACATAAAAAATATCATATTTGAAAAAATTGACAATTAAAAACTAAATAAAAACAGAAATTTAGCGAATTGTTAGAAATCTAATATACAGCCAACTTAAATTCTAGAGAAATCTTACTCATTATTAATTAAGGTACCCGTGGAGCGCAATAATATCAAAGTAATATTAAAAATATTAAAAAAAAATTATCACTTAGTTCGGGTTTGATTCCCCTAAGAGCAGAATTATATAAGATTCATTAATTTAATTTAACTCTTTCATTTTATTTGAGTTCAAATACTTACCAACAAATTTAATTAAATTGTTTCATCCGGATCGTACATCAAAATTATGTAATTTTATTTATTCTCTTTACTAATTAGACAAATTCGGTGGAACATGGTTGTACAAAAATATAAAAATTTGATTATCATTAAATGATTTAATTTATCTGATTTCATCGAGTTCGAATCTCTACTTAATAATTATTATACAAAATTTCAATTCTTTGGATTCACTAGCTTTAATTCCTTTTTATTATATAATTAAATATTAATTTATTTTATGAAAAACACCCAAGTGTAAATTTTGTTTTGCAAAAATACCTTCACCTTGTAATATATTTTAAAAAAAATTTAGCAACTTTGTAAAAATATATGCAACTAAGATAAACTAAAATCGACAATAACTAAAATTTCAAGAATTAGTAGTAAAAATAATATTTGACTGCATAATATGTTGCTATTAAGTTGCATTGCTTAAATCAAATGCAATCGGAAACACAGTAAAAATATACTTTAATTATTTTTTTGAAATAAAAAAATTTGCATTTAGTTGATTTTGTTCAAAGTATATATTTTTCCAATATTTTTAGAGGATGGCAAAATCCCATTAAAACTACAAAAGTGATATTTTAAATAAGTTTCCAACAACTTTTTATCTTAATTTCAAAATCAATTCTCTTAAATTACATTATTTCGATTCTTTACTCTGTAAGAATGAGTAAACACTTTTTTAGTTAGAATACAATAGAACCGCAACATCAAAATCCTAGATTTTGATTATTACTAAATAATTTAATTTAATTACTTTTAACGATTTCCAACTTCTACACCTATCTAATTATATCAATATATTTTATTAATATACCCACACTGCGTTATAACACAACTGTAACAAAGTACTAAATTTTGATTATAAATATATGTAATTTAATTTCATTGATTTCATCGTGTTTAAAATTACAAATATTTATAGAAGTCTATTTTTTATTTTATTTCGATGTTTATATTTCACTTGGGTCAATTCCCTATAATTATAATATTATAATTATATAAATTTTATACTCTACGCTTACATTATTTTCAATTTTGTGTAGTTACATAATTGACATCACACATATAATCCAGCCATTTAAAAGTTATCTGAATATTAATTTTATCTGTTTACTCTACTTTCAAATCGAATGTGAGTAGATGCTTTCGGTAGTTAATAATGTGTGATTAATATTTTCAAAAATTGTCTCTCAATAGTGTTGCTTACTGCTTGACTAGAATTTGAATGTAAAATGATAGTTATAGAAATGTTGATTTTGTTGTTTTATAGATTTGAGTTAATAAAAATTACTTAAAAGTTTTAAAGAAAAATTGTAATAACTAAAAAAATAATTATTATATACTTTTATCATAGTTTAGAATTAATGTGTATAAATATATTAGTTCTAGACACGTGTAAAACACGGATTATCAACTAATATACACTAATAAATAAATAATTGATTTCGGCGGATCCTTGATATTGAATAAATAACATTTAAAAAGAAGCGCATCAATTTTCCTATTTTTTAAATTTTTTATAAAATTTGTTTACAACTGATGGCAGTCGTATTTATGTTTTGGTGATGATTTATTAGGCGGGCTTTCTCTTTTCATTTTCTAGTTCGACAGATATTTTCAATTGGAAGTTCCATTCGACAACTTCAATTAGGGGTGAGCATAATTTTTCCGAAACCGCCCGAACCGCCCGAACCGAACCGTCCAAACCGAAAAATTCGGTTTTTTACCGGTTTGGTTTGGTTTTGGTTTATAATATATAAAAACCGAAATTTTCGGTTTGGTTTTGGTTTTTGAAAATAAACCGACCGTTTTACCCAAACCGAACCGAAAATATAATATATATATATATATATATTATCAGAAATATTATTTAAGACCTTTATACATGTGACCCTACCAATTCTAAACTACTGTACAGTGTACTGTGTACACCTCTTTTTTCTCTCCTGTCTCCTCGGCTTCTCATATCAGTTATTACTCTTATACTGGTTGGTGGCTACTGGAGTACATAGAACATCCACGTTAACAAGACGACAACTCAATAACTTTACACAACACATTCTTCTTCTTAATCTTGTAAGTGCTACTTCATTTTATATTATCTTTTTATGATTAAGATTTAAGATATTAAATCCCTTTTGTAATGTATAGTGTACTATAATATTATTCAATCTTTTTTAGATAGTACTCTTTCATATCTTGATTCAATCTTATGCTAAGTTTCTACATGTTAGATGTTCTGCCCATGTTCTGAATTTGGTTGTAAAAGATGGACTAAGTGAAGAAACTGCATCAATTGAGGCAATTAGAAATGCTGTCAAATTCATTCGCTCATGCAATGGATTTTAGTTATAAAAGTTATTTACTTTATTTATACATGTATGTGTGATGATGAATGGTAATCTGCTAGCATATGCAAAAATATATTCCAGACTTCTAGTACATATAAAATTAATTAGAATTTAACTAGAAAATATTTCAATAAAAAATTATTAAAATTTGGGTATTAAACCGAAACCGACCGAACCAAACCGTTAGTAATCGGTTTGGTTTGGTTTGGTTTTTCTAACTTTCGGGTTCGGTTACGGTTTCATGGTGAAGGAAACCGTGATTTTCGGTTTGGTTTGGTTTGACACTCCGAAACCGGCCAAACCGCCCGATGCTCAACCCTAACTTCAATAGTTTGTTTTGGACAGTGTTAAATACGACCCCATTTACTTTGGCGAAATAATATTGACCGGGGAATTTTTATTGACCTTAAATTTGATCATTTGCGGTGCAGTCAAACATTAAAATCAGTTTGACTGTAGTTAGGCTTGTTTTATTACCGTGATAGTGATACTGATATACCCAACAAAAAAAGTCCCCAACTTAATTAAGCGGCCTGTAATAGGTTTATGATGGTAATTAATTATTTAATTTGATAAAATTTCAAGTTTCCTTGATTTCTTCATTGACATATGGATACAAATTAAGAAACAAAAAAACACATCTTGGTCAGAAGATGTACAATTATATAGTATCCATATACTGAAAATGCAAAAAATAAAATAAAGATCATTTGATAGCGGATGCAACAGTATGGGCCCAAAATTTCAACTGGTGTTTCATATCCATTTCGTTATCAACAGCTGCACTGATCTTCCACTTGAGCTTCTCAGCAGCTTTTCTTTTATACTCCATATCTTCCCATGCTTGTGAGAGATAGGGCTGCTCTGAACAAGAAGCACCAGCTGCCACAGAACTAATTTTAATCTTATCTTCTTCTTTTCCAAATCTTTGTAACCCTGGAATTATCTCAGCTAACCTCGAATTTTTATCTTCTTCCGAAAACACGAACCCTAAATCCATAAACCCTTTCAGCTCCTCGAATTCGAGTTCAGACAAACTCTTAGTGCTTAAGCCCTTGCCTTTTGTTCTCCTCCTTGTTTTATTCAATCTCTCAGTACTATGACTCACTTTGTTATGCTCATGTTTTTCCTTGGTCACCGGTTCGAGAACCTCATCAGATTCTTTGCCAGAAAGAATTGTTTGGAGCTTCTTGGGCGACCTAATCATTAAGACTGAGTTGGGAGAGAGAAGATTGTCTGAGCCTCCTCTGCTCAGGCTTTCTTGAGAAGTCGTAATAGTTGACTTGTCATCTGCATGAGTGGTACTAGTTGAGATCCGAGCTAACTTTGGTTCAATATTATTATTATCAGCATCATCATTATTAGCTTTGGAGACAAATGTTGGGAATAAATATTTGTTGAAAATTTGGTTTTCGAACCAGAAATAACTAAAAAGATCAAGAAGATATGATCACTCATGTGATTCGTCAGCTGCCATTTTAATTAAAAAAATATGTGGCGTGGGTACAAGAAAGATATAGCTTTAGCTAAGAAGATTGGAATGTATGGACTGAGTGGCAGACGAGATCAAGTATTATGTTTAGTTAGGTTCATTGGCTTAAGTTGAAGTTTCACATATACTTATGTATAGGGCCTGTTTGGCAATATGCTTATAAGCCACTTATAACTTATAAGCCCGTAACAGCTTATCGACGAGTGTTTGTTGACCCAACTTATAAGCTGAATTTACAACTTATAAGCTGATAAGTTAAAAGTTGGCAGTAACGTACTTTTTTCCAACTTATTTTCATTTTTTCACTTTTTTCTAAAGTTTTGATTTTAAAATATAAATTTTTAAATATTTACTAATTTAAGATTATGAACTAAGATAATTGTATTTAATAATTATTTGTTTTAATTCATTTAAGTAAAAAAACTTCTGACTTATAAGTAAATTTATCCAAACACTTATAGAACTTATAAGTATTTATCAACTTATCACTTATTTCGCACTTAATCATTTTAAGTTATAAGTTACTTATTTTAAGATTTCCCAAACGGGCACATAATATTTATATATATCAACATCACTTTATTGCCCCTTAGACCATGCATATATTACTTAGAGTGGCATATAATCCAATTTAGGGGTTTGTTAGAACATAGCAGAATTGGAGCACGTTTATCACTCTCTTTTCTGGCACTGGGTTTGTTATAAAATACTCTCTCGGTCTCGTTAAATTATATACATTAATTTTTGACACGCTTTTTAATATTCATTTAAAACATAATTTTCTATTATTTTTTTAATTTTTTTTTATTTAAAAAAAATAACAAAAAAATATTATAAAACTATAATTTATAACAGGTTCGAAATACGTGTAAATAGTGGTAGTAATACGAGTAGATACACAAGATTTCCCCGGATTGATTTCACATGTCGAAAACTACGGGTTGTCAGGTGACTGCTGTTGAGCTGCATGTGAAAGGGGTGAATTACTTGAAACAAATTAGATATTTTCTTGGTTCAAAATCAAAAATTAAAATATATAATCTTATACAAAAAGGAAAATACAAATGATTAGGTCATTTTGTTCGTTACGTGGGAACTGCGATCAGGACCATCAGGTTCGGTTAAGATTAAAGGGATTGTAGGTCATCTCCCACAATTTTGATCAAATAATTTAAATTTAAATTATTAATTGATCTAAATTTTTGATAAATTTCAACAGTGTGATTCAAATTGAACCAAATTATTTTTTATATATTATAATACATAAATATCATATTAAACTCTTTATTCTTAAATTTTATATTTAAACATGAATAACTATTTATATTATATCTAATAAATTAATTAAATAAAAAATAATTTCTTTTAATACACTTAAATATATTAAATGAACGTTACACGGGATAGAGAGCGCACTAAACTTTCGGTTTTTTTACACCTGTCTACAATAATAGGGCACATTCCACCAAACTTCTTCCAAACTATTTTAAAGAAAGAAAATTAAAGTATTCTTCTCATTGATTTATATATATAATAGATAAATTTTTTTACATTTGATAACAAAAAAATAGTTAATGTTCCCAAATTTGTACATATTTAAATGATTCACCTTAAATTTATATGGAAAACATTAAACATTTTGTATCATGTCAAAATGAGTCATGAAATACACAGCGAACAATTGCATTAACTTCTTGTAAGTAAAATTATTCGTAAAAGGTACTCCCTTCTTACAAAATATAAGTCTCTTTAGTTTTTTACACGTATTTTAAGATAAATAAAAATAATAATTTCATAAATTAGTTTTTAATATTTTCTTTTTGAATAAAAGTATATATATATATATTAAATTTTAATTTAATAAAAAAATTAAAAAAAAATATGCGAAACTGTAATTTTTATACAACTTAAAATATACGTAAAATATTAAAACGGAGAGAGTAATATTTTAAATTATTCATATTATTCTTATAACAGCTCCAGACGGGGTTAAGCGATTTTATCAAGGCACTGGATGGTCTCCTTCGAGTGGCATACGAGAAATATAATAACTGGCATAAGGGTGTAGTGGTAAAATTGGACTGGCATCTCGAATCATCCGGGGGATGCACATAATTGCAAATTGGGTGGAGTAAGCAGTCTACGTCGAGGGGTAAAGTCCAAGAATCAATTTCCCCATCTAACTGAACCCTACTTGTGAGGTAAGATGACCCCCCAATCCCTTTCAATCACTACATTATTTGTCTACATTCTCTTAATTACCCTCGTGCCATGCTTTGCATGTCTTTTTAAGAGAGATGCTTCTCTGAGCTACTCTGGTTTCTTTATAACTAACGTATCCGGACCATCTTAATTGCATCTAGATCAATTTTAAAAAGGGTTAGCAATATTAGAGATTATAAGTTGCAGACAGGTTAGTTATTATTAATAAAATATAACCCGTATATATATAACAGCGTTATAGAGATAAGTAAAAATTGTTACAACGATATTATCTATATTTATCTGAACTATAAGATACATACTACTTATTTGAATGTAGAACTACCTTATCTAATCGTTAGGTCTTGATATGCCCCCGCAAAATGGAGGATCCATCAGAGATCCAATCTTGGAACGCAATAACAAAAATTGACTTCGACCAAGTGGTTTAGTCATCATATCAGCTTGTTCTTTAGAGCTGACGTGAAACACATGTAAGAGACCACATGTTACTCTTTCCCGAACAAAATGATAATCAAGAGCCAAATACTTCATTCTTGAATGATATACTGGATTTGCATATGAATAAACAACACATGTATTACCATAGAACAAGGTAGGTGACCTGGGAATAAAAACTCGCAACTCATTCAAGGACCTATATGAGTTCTGCTGCAGCATTGGCTAAGGCCTTGTATTCAGCTTCTGTTGATAAGCGAGAAACCGATTTTTGACGGGCTGATCTCCATAAAATAATATTTGGACCCAGATATAACACATATGCTGTTGTAGAACGACCTTGATCATGAAAACCACGCCAATTTGAATCTGAAAAAGCTGTTAGTGTCAATGGAGAATTATGTGTCAAAAATAAGCCATGATGAAGCGTGCCTTTTAAATATCGCAATACTCTTTTAACTGCTTACCAATGAATTTCACTAGAAGAATGCATGAATTGAGATAATTTATTGATGGCAAAGAAACATCAGGACGAGTAATCGCCAAATATTGAAGTGAGCCAACTAACTTGCGATAAGGAGTGGCGTCAATAGGCCGTGAACCATTAACAAGAGTTAGAACTTCAGATATATTTAGAGGAGTACTAACTTCTTTGGCCCCTGTCATGTGAAATTGATCAAGTACATTAACTATATAACGATGCTGCGATAGGAAAAGTCCCATTTTAGTAGATATAACTTCAACACCTAAAAAATGATGCAAGGAACCCAGATCCTTGATTGAAAATCGTCTAGCTAGCTGAGAAATAAAGTCATCAACAAAGATACTGTTGTTACCAGTTAAAATTATATCATCAACGTAAACCATGAAGAAAACCTAAACACCATCACGATCATAGATGAATAAACAAGTATCAACAAGTGAATTTCAAAAATTGATATCAAGCAGAAAAGCTTTTAATTCCTTGTACAGGCACGTGATGTTTGCATGAGACCATAAATTTCCTTTTTAAGTTTACATATATAATGAGGATATTGAGTATCAATATAACTAGGAGGCCGTAGCATATAAACATCCTCATGTAATATTCCGTGTAAAAATGCATTGTTGACATCCAATTGGCGTAATTGACAATTACGAGAGAGAGCAATACATAATATAATACGAATGGTGGTTGACTTTATCACAAGGCTGAAAGTATCAACAAAATCTCTACCTGGCTGTTGTAAAAATCATTTTGCCACGAGACGAGTTTTATATTTTTCTATAGAACCATCTGGTTTTCTTTTCACACGAAAAACCCATTTGCAACTAATAGGAACATGATTAGACCGCGAAATGAGTTCTTAAGTACCATTATGAATAAGTGCATTATATTCAGCATCCATAGCTTTTTTCCAAAGAGGGTCTTTCATAGCCTGGGCAACAGTGGAAGGTTCAAGGGCAACAAGCATGGGGTGATTTGTGGTTACATTAATGAAATTATCATTATAGTATTTCGGATTGCGAGTGCGAACCCAAGGGGGAAGAGAGTCAATAGGAGGTGGCGGTGATTGAGTAATGTGTGGAGAGGCGGAAGTAATTGAAGGTGATGCAGGTGATGAAGTGGTGTTGGCTGAATTGTGCGATTCCGAACTACCACTGGTAGATGTAGTTTGTGGGGAAGTGAGTGGAGTGGATGGATATTTTTATAGTGGAACATTTTGAGTAGCTGGTGGCAGTGTCGTAGGAGGTGAACATGGGACTGCGGTAATAATTGAAGAAGGAGGTAGTGGCGATGGATGCTTAACCGGACAACTACTTGAATCAAAATTAGTGGTTACACCTTGTGTTGGACCTGCACAACAAGCATCTCGAACAAGGTTAGTGAACTCATGAGATTTATTGCGTAGCCAAAGAGAAAAAAATTCTCTCAATAAATTGAACATGTCGAGACAAATAAAGACGATTTAATGTAGGATCAAGGCACTTATAAGCAGACTGGGAAGTTGAATACCCAACAAATATAAAAGGAGATGACAGCGGCTGAAGTTTAGATGTAGTGTCCGGACGCAACCAAGGATAGCAAAGGAAGCCAAACGGTTTAAGTTTGACATAATTAGGATACTTGCGAAACAACAATTCAAATGGACTGTGAAAGTTAATAATTGGCGTTGGAAGGCGATTTTTTAGGTATACAGCAGTATGAAATGAATAAGACCAATATTGAGATGGAAGAGAGACATAATGAAGTAAAGAAATGCCAGTTTTGACAATGTGACAGTGACGTCGTTCAGTAGTCCCATTGTGTTCTAATGTATGTGGAGGTGAAGTAAAGTGAGAGATGCCACATGATCTAAATGTGTGAATAAGTGCCTGATATTCCTTACCGTTATCTCAAAAAACTGATCTTATTGATGCTTTAAAATAATTTTCGACAAGCCTTTTAAATTGAAGGAAAATTATTGAAGTGCCTAATATTTTTCATGGGATAAAGCCAAACATATTTGGTGAAGTGATCAACAAATATAATATAATATACATAACCATTAATAGATCTTTGAGTAGGTCCCACACATCAGTATATATAAGTTCAAAAGGTGTAGCACTGGACAAAGGATTTCCAGAGAATGGCAATTTCTGACTTTTATTGATTGAACATGAAGTACAATGAAAATCAGCATTACATATAGAACGAGAAGCTAAATAAGAATTCTTGATGAGAGAATGAAAAACTTTATAAGTAGGATGACCAATCTTATGATGCCAATCAGATGCAGAGAGTTTGTTGGTGACATTTATTTGAGGTCGATAAAGCAAGATTAAGCAATAAATATCATTGTTGTTCTCTCCCCGAAGTAGAGACGCCCCTGTGTGAAGATCCTTCACAATAAAGTAAAAAGCAAAGAATTCAACAGAAACTTGGTTAGTTTTACATAACATGGCTATGGAAATTAAATTATTAATTAACTGGGGGACACATAAAACATCATTTAAAGCAAATGGTTGTTATGGTGTGGGAAATGTAGTGCAGCCAGTATGAGAGATTGAAAGACTTTTACCATCACCCAAAAAAATCTCATCTGGACCTCCATAGGTGGACAAGGATTGTAGTAATGATGGATTGTTTGTGACATGATGAGAGGCTCCACTATCAAAAACCAAGGTTGTTTTTGTTGCGCATAGACATTGTAGCTTTAGTGACAGGACTAGAAAGGGGAGCAGATGTTGGAGAGCCAAATCCAGATATATTTTGTCTCTTAGAAATTTAGCAAGTTTCCTGCAATAACGAGTGTCATGAATTGTAATTTCACAAAAGCGATAAAATAAGTGTGCTCTCTGAGATCTGTTAGTATATTGATTCTTCCAAGAAGGACGAGAATTGTGAAAACCACTTCCCTCACGATTTTGCATGAAAATGGACCATACCTAGTGTCACGATTTGGATTTCAAGTATGTGACTTTTAAAAGTGTGAGGCCTTGGAGTTAAATTTTTGAGTTGCATTAGCAGTAGAAATTGTAGAATATAAAGTGGAGTCATTTTCTTGTAATATTCTCTCAAAATCATTTAATTTATCAAGAAGTTCCGAGAATGAAATTGACAACTCAGGGACCTTGATAGCAGCAACAATAGGATTGAAATCATCTCCAAATTGAGTAATGATATGAAAAATAAGATCATCTTCAAGGATTGGGCTTTGTGCTAAAGCTAGTTCATCTACAATGGAAAGCATATCATGAAGATATTCAGTAAGTGACCTTGTTCCTTTGGGGTTTTTGATTAATTTGGCTTTCAGATAAATAACTCTGGAGCGAGAGGAATTGGCATAACTTGAAAGTAGACCTCACTAAGCTTCACAAGATGTCCCAGAAGACGAAATATGTGGCTGAATGGTCTCTTAACAACTGCCAAGAATGACACTAGTGAGTATTTAATCCTGACGGTACCAAACAATGTATGTTGGGTTAAGCTTCTTGTATTCAGAGTAAAAAAATATTGCTACTGCCTTAAAAGTTTCATCAATGTAGTTTACAAGGTCAATACCAATAAGTGTGGAATTCGTGAGTTTGATGGGAAAAGGAGTAGGTGCATTTAGGTGCACGATCGGAGTATCGGTCGTAATTGTCATATTGAAAGGGAATGAGAAAAAAAAAGGATCTAATTAATCATTAGAGCATGAGAAGCTCTAATACCATATAAGAGATTATAAGTTGCAGAGAAGTTAGTTCTTTATTGATAGAATATAACCCGTATATATACAACAACTCTATAGAGACAAGTGAGAATTGTTACAACAATATCATCTATCTTTATCTGAACTATAGGATATATACTACGTATTTTAATGTACAAATGCCCTATCTAATTATTAGGTCTTGATTAAGATAACATATAATCAGGTGTTCAGGAAGGGTCTGCCCAGAAACATTTAAAATTTCAAATGAATTTCTTTTGTCTACCAGTAATTCAATCGTATGTCAACAAAGTGTTGATTCAGTGGTTGAGCTCTTGTACCCTCTTGCAGGAGGTAAGGAGTTCGACTCCTGAAATGTGCGTGCATAAACAATTAGCAAAAAAATAAAAAATAATAATTCAATCGTATACTCGAATCGAGATAAGACTTGATGAATTATATTCTCAAAAATTTTTATTTTCACATAGTCGACTATAACTCATAAAATTAACAAAATTCTGCAAGTAACTGTGATGTTCGAATTTCATTGTTCCATCATTTTTATCTAATTTATTATCTCAATAGTCATTTTAACTTCAATAACTAATTGTAACATCCCGATATTTTATAATTATTTTTAGTTGGATTATTTGATTTAATTATTTATTAATGTCAATGTGTTGTAATTAAATTAGTTTGTGTAAGTTTATTTTTATATTTATAATCAGATAATTGTTTTAAGAGTATTAGTTTTAAAAAAATAGTAAGGCTTTATTCAAAAAGAGTGCGGGTTTTAATAAAAAAAAGGGGGAGAAAGAAGGATGAGAAGAGTTAGGGTTTGCTATAAAAAGGGTTTGCGTTACTTTGATTAGAGAAGAGAGGAGAAAGGGAGAGAGAAAGAGAAAATAGATGGAGATTGATATGAACATCAAGAACTTTTTGGAGGGTTATGAATTTGGCGTTTGTGGAATTGGGGTTCTTGTGATTTGGGGTTCTGAAATCTTTTTTAATATTCTCGATAACTAAGATCTCGAGGTACAGATATCTTTCTTGTATTCTTTCTTTTCGTATTCGAATTTGTGTATGTATATTGCATATTCTGAATCTTATTAAATTCGCATATGATTCGTTCTTCATCGTATGATTGTGATTTTATTCTCGTTGGAAAGCTAATTTGATTATCTTCATTTTTTGTTCCTTGTATTTTCTGAAATTCTGCTTGTAAATATGTCAAAATCTGTTATTTGTGTAATCTATTGCTAAATTTCTATTTGTTCGGCCTAACTTCATAAATTCATTATAAATTGAATATTTGTTCAAATATTATGAGCAATACCATTCTGGAAAGCTCTTTTCGATATCTACAATTTGCGTTTACATTCTTCTGCTAAATTCAGTGATTTTGATGTCTTAAACATCAAAATACAATTGTAATCAGGGGATGATTCTGTTCTGCAGTCCGCATTTATTTGTTTCTGAATTCGTTACTTGTTCGTTTTTTATGAGCCTTACCATTATGGAAAGGTCTCAGAATTTCCTACGACTTTCGCGTTTCGTACTTTTTTAGTTGACTTCATCTTTATGTAGTAATTTGACATTCTTTGAAACTGATCAGATTTGAGCTTATCAATAATTAGTGGTTTATTATGTTATTTTGTTTCGTGATCTTGGATTATAGTTTTTTGAGGTTATTTGATAAATCTATATATGATTTTGGAGATGTAAGATATTTTTGTGTGTGATCTTTGAGTATTTATTTTGAGTTATTTATTTTATTTGTATGACTTGGGAGTTTGTAAGACATCCGTCGCGAGTAGATAATCTCGTGCTTGGCACCTCCTATGCGGTGTACTTAAATTGTATAGGCGTGTCGCCGAAGTTGTGGGACATGTATAGCCATGCCTAGTATGTGTATGATTTGGCCTTTTAGGTAGCACGTGCTTATTGTCGTGCAAGCCCCTGTAAGATATTGGGTAGCATTTGCTTTGTGCTGTGCAAGCCCCTGTAAGTTTTGATGACTACATATTTCTGGATTACCGAAAATATAGGACATCCTGTAAGTGTAAGATTATCTCTCATGTTTGTATGTAAGCTATTTTATGTATTATTTTGTAAGTGTGAGAATATGTGTAAGAGTATGTGTAAGGGTATGATTTTATTTTATCATTATTCTTTCGATTATATTATTTGTGATTATTATGTATAATTGATAAGGATATGTGTAAGATTATGATAAGTTTTGGGTGGTAAGCATTTAGTTTTGTTTTGTGAGTTGAGTATTCAGTTTTTTATATTGTCTCATTCACTATTATTATTGTGCTTCATTCAGATATCCAGTTGTGTTCTTAGCTTCGTCATCTTTTAATCTTTGTTCAGTTATGCTTTATTTTATATCCGTATATGAGCCTTTCGCTCACTGTCGGTCCTTTGTTTTTCTTGTTTTCCTCCGGCAGGTATTCTCTCTTTTAGGTGGGTTGTTTAAGGGGAAGAGTGTGAGTTCCAAGACTTTGAGGAGTTTTGTATATTCTTAGGTTTTCTTTAGAGTTTGTTGGTTTGGTTGTAATTTGGTTGTATTTTATTTCAAGAATTGAAAGTTTTATCGGATTTTAATGGAGTTTGGATTTAAATAAGTATTATCTTGAGAAATTTTAATAGTTGGGTTGTTAAAGTTGTCATCAGAGCTAGTGTTTTCAGATTCTGTAGACTTGCCTTTAGGCTCGATGTATGAATTGTGGGTAGTTGTAAGATAGAATTATAGCCTTAGAGTTGCCTTTAGGCTCGACCTATGAGTGTGGGTAGACTTTAGAATGGATCATTAGTTAAGAATGTTATTCGCTTTGTGTTCCTTTGTTGTCTATCTATATCCGCTTTTTTAAAACAAGAGATGTGTCAGTTAAATTTCGAGGACGAAATTTTTGTAAGGAGGGAAGAATATAACATCCCGATATTTTATAATTATTTTTAGTTGGATTATTTGATTTAATTATTTATTAATATCAATGTGTTGTAATTAAATTAGTTTGTGTAAGTTTTTTTTTATATTTATAATCAGAATATTGTTTTAAGAATATTAGTTTTAAAAAAATAGTAAGGCTTTATTCAAAAAGAGTGAGGGTTTTATTAATAAAAAAAGGGGGAGAAGAAGGATGAGAAGAGTTTGGGTTTGCTAAAAAAAAGGGTTTGCGTTGCTTTGATCAGAGAAGAGAGGAGAGAGGGAGAGAGAAAGAGAAAATAGATGGAGATTGAGATGAAAATCAAGAACTTTTTGGAGGGTTATGCATTTGATGTTTGTGGAATTGGGTTCTTGTGATTTGGGGTTCTGAAATCTCTTTTAGTATTCTCGATAACTAAGATCTTGAGGTACAGATATCTTTCTTCTATTCTTTCTTTTTGTATTCGAATTCGTGTATGTATATTGCATATTCTGAATCTTGTTAAATTCGCATCCGATTCGTTGTTCATCGTATGATTGTGATTTTATTCTCGTTGGAAAGCTAATTTGATTATCTTCGTTTTTCGTTCCTTGTATTTTCTGAAATTCTGCTTGTAAATATGTTAAAATCTGTTATTTGTGTAATCTATTGCTGAAATTTCTGTTTGTTCGGCCTAACTTCATAAATTCATTATAAATTGAATATTTGTTCAAAGATTATGAGCAATACCATTCTGGAAAGCTCATTTCGATATCTACAATTTGCTTTTACATTCTGCTGCTAAATTCAGTGATTTTGATGTCTTAAACATCAAAATACAACTGTAATCAGGGGCTGATTCTGTTCTGCAGTCCGCATTTATTTGTATTTTGAATTCGTTACTTGTTCGTTTTTGACGAGCCTTGCCATTCTGGAAAGGTCTCGGAATTTCCTACGACTTTCGTGTTTCTTACTTTTTCAGTTGACTTCATCTTTATGCATTAATTTGACATTCTTTGAAACTGATCAGATTTGAGCTTATCAATAATTAGTGATTTATTATGTTATTTTGTTTCGTGATGTTGGGTTATAGTTTTTTGAGGTTATTTGATAAATCTATATATGATTTTGGAGATGTAAGATATTTTAGTGTGTGATATTTGAGTATTTATTTTGAGTTATTTATGTTATTTGTATGACTTGGGAGTTTGTAAGATATCCGTCGCGAGTGGATAATCTTGTGCTTGGCACCTTCTATACGGTGTACTTAAATTGTATGGGCGTGTCGCTGAAGTTGTGGGACACGTATAGCCATGGATAGTATGTGTATGATTTGGCCTTTTAGGTAGCACGTGCTTATTGTCGTGCAAGCCCCTATAAGATATTGGGTAGCGTTTGCTTGGTGCTGTGCAAGCCCCTGTAAGTTTTGATGACTACATATTTCTGGATTACCGAAAATGTAGGACATCCTGTAAGTGTAAGATTATCTCCCATGTTTGTATGTAAGCTATTTTATGTATTATTTTGTAAGTGTGAGAATATGTGTAAGAGTATGTGTAAGGGTATGATTTTATTTTATCATTATTCTTTCGATTATATTATTTGTGATTATTATGTATAATTGATAAGGATATGTGTAAGAGTATGATAAGTTTTGGGTGGTAAGCATTTAGTTTTGTTTTGTGGGTTGAGTATTCATTTTTTTATATTGTCTCATTCACTATTATTATTGTGCTTCATTCAGATATTCAGTTGTGTTATTAGCTTTGTCATCTTTTAATCTTTGTTCAGTTATGCTTTATTTTATATCCGTATATGAGCGTTTCGCTCACTGTCGGTCCTTTGTTTTTCTTGTTTTCCTCCGCCAGGTATTCTCTCTTTTAGGTTGGTTGTTTAAGGGGAAGAGTGCGAGTTCCAAGAGTTTGAGGGGTTTTGTATTTTCTTAGATTTTTTTTAGAGTTTGTTGGTTTGGTTATAATTTGGTTGTATTTTATTTCAAGAATTGAAAGTTTTATCGGATTTTAATGGAGTTTGGATTTAAATAAGTATTATCTTGAGAAAATTTATTAGCTGGGTTGTTAAACTAATACTCCCAAAGAATTTTTTACCTTAAAAACAGAAAATCCTTCAATATGAGAGAATTATTATGTCTCAAAAAAATTCTTTGCATCACTTCAAAAACTCTAATGATCTTAACACAATAATACATAATTAGACTAACCCCTTTTGCATGCCATTTCATATTGAAACCTCTTTTTAACTATAAACCCTAACTTGAATTAGAGAAGTTTACCTCCATAATCCGGCCCTTCATCTGTATGATAAATATCTGTGTTTTTTTATCTTTCAAGTACCAAACCATTGCAATGACAAGGCCTCAGTTTGGGTGGGAGGAAAAGAAGCGTTTGCTTGTAAAAATAAGGGAATAAAATGGGGTAAAAAGGAGATGAAAAGATAATACTGACTTTAACCCTTTTATAACTAATAACCCATGAAAAGACTGAAATGCCCCTGGCTCCACTGACGGTGTTACATGGATTTGACATAAAAGGGTACTTTGCAAGTTTTGTGGAGGTTGGGTATTTTAAGTGACAGTTTTTTAATGTAAGTATCTCAAATTGTCTGACAGTCTAAGTGTAAGTACACAAAGTGTACTTTGCTCTTAATATAATATTAAATCTACGACGGAAATTTTTAGTCATAAATAAAAATATGAAAAAAGAATTAATTTCTGTCATTTTATAATTCTATGAATGAATAAGAAATAATATTCTATCAAAATAGTGTATTTCCCTGTAACGTGTCTTGTGGAGTAGATATCAATACTATGACCAAATGAAGCTGGCAGTTGTCTAGTAAACATATGATCACAAAAAAACAAGGCTATTTTCAGGATCGGTAGATATGACCTTATTAGATATGAATTCAATTGTGTAAGAGCAACTCCAAGAGTTTCTTACAAGGATCCTCGTAGAAATTATATGTTATGGGCTCCTAAGTCATAATATTTAGGCATACTCCAACAACCTTCCTCAAAGGCTTTCCTATTTCTTTCTAGTCTATTTTTTATTCCTAATATCACCTACATAACAACATATTTTAAGGAAGTACTGTACTCAAATACTTCATATATAATATAGAATTCATTGAGGAGGCAAAACATACTTCTCAATAATGAGGAAAGGTTTAGCATTCTTCAAATTTTAGGGAGGGATAAGAGTCTGTTGGAGCTGATTTTTATCTAAATTATATTAAAATTTAACTTAGGAGGATAGATAGGGTGACCATTGGAGCTGCTCTAAGTCCTCACAAGGCTTCAAAGTCTGTCTTCTATGGTCAAATAATTATTACCGTCTGTAGTATAAGGTCAGAACAAACATGCAAGGTACTTAAAATCAATGCTGTCAATTACGGTATTATAATATAATCGAAATTAGTTAAATATATTTTTCAAATATTTGAATATATTTTTTAACTTGTAAAAATGTATATAGGTTATATATAGAGAGAGTGATATTCTAATAGAAACCAATTTTAGAATAGAAATTAAAAACCAGGTAATTTTTTTAAAATTACTTCGAAATATAACACGTATGCTATGCAAATCGATTGCTGAGAGATGGAGAAAAATACACTGAAGCGGATTTAAAAAAACTTACCGATCGACGGGAAAAATCAAACTAAAAACGGAGGAAAAAATCTGAGATTGTGTGTGAGATGGTTCAGATTAGTTAGATGTGTTACTTTTAGGGGGACATTGGATTATATTGATATAATGGCTTATATTAGTTTCTAATTTCTATTTTATGTTTAGTTTATATTTGATCATGTGTGTGTGTGTGTGTATATATGGTAGAACTTTATTAAGAATCATCTTATATAAAGAATTGGGGAGAACCATTATTTTGATAATATATAATATACATAATTTATTTCATTTTTCATCATATATAGTTATAAATTTTAATTAGCAAGTTAAAAATCGAAGTTATATAATATTTTATTTTAAAAAATCATTAAAATTTAATGAAAATGTTTGAATTGCTTCTATAGCAGAATCACAGTAGAATCACATTTATTAAAAATTATTAATTTATAGAATCAAATTTAAAATCCATTATTTTTAAAATTTTAATTGTTAAATTTTTTATTATATTCAAATATAATTATTATTCTAGGTTAACATCGATATATATATTTTTTAAAATAAAATTTTATAATTTATGATGAGATTTTTATAATGGAATCAATGGTTCTCCACGGTGCTACATATACAATGGTTCTTGATGAAGTCAAGGAATATATATATATATATATATATATATATATATATATATAAATATATATATACGGTAGGACTCCATGGAGAACCATATTATATAGAGAATCGTGGAGATCCATTAATTTAAAAATATAAAATCTATAATTTATTTCATTTTTAATCATATATAGTTACACATTTTAATTACCAAGTTAAAAATCGAAGTTACATAATTCTTTATTTAAAAAATCATTAAAATTTAATGAAAAAGTTTAAACTGGTTCTACAGTAAAATCACACTTACTTAAAATTATTCCAATGTAGAATCAAATTTAAAATTTATTATTTTTTAAAATTTTAATTGTTATTTTTTTATTATATTCAAATATAATTATTATTCTAGAGTAGCATCGAACTATAAATTTTTTGAGATAAAATTTTACAATTTGTGATGAGATTTTTTAATAGAATCAATGGTTATCCACGGTTCTCCATATAAGATGATTCTCCATGGAGTAAAAATATATAAATATATATATATAGGGAGATGGTCAAATAGAAACCAACCTTATTCTAAAAACTATAAACCAATGACAACCACTAATTTTATAGCTTGAATTGAATCTCCACCACACAAGTTTTATCCAACATTTTTTCTCTCCTCCCTCCAATTCCAACTGTAACTTCCCTCCCCTCTGTACATCTATACTACGTAAGTACTTTTATATTTCTTTTTAATTTAATATTTTTCATTAATCGACAAACTTTTTTTGAAATTTGACATCACTATATTTTTCTCCATCTCCAAACGATCAATTTGCATACCATACTTGCTATATTCCGACGATAAATCACTATTATACTTAACATAATCACTAAACCAGAATTACTATTGTTATTCCCAAATAATCTAAATAAGAATTACAGAAGAGGGTTTAAATGTAATTCTGGCTTCTTTTTTATTTTAAGAACAGTTCTACTATAAATATATAACTGTGTTTGATTTAGCAATGATGCAGAATGAAAGTAGTAAAGAAATCAAATCACAAAGTAATCAATTACAAGTATTTAAAAACTTTCTGGTGGATTGAACTTTTCCACCAGAGATATATATTAAGTTGAGAACTCTGTGTAACAAAATTGTTCACAACTACTTACAAGTTGAAAAATACAAGAACTAAGAAATTCTTTACAAATTTTGCTTTTTCTATATCTAGTGTAACTTCATGCTACTACACTTCTCTTTCCAGCATCTTTGAATATCATCTGTTTAGCATGGAAATAGAAAATGCTTCTTTGTTCTCAAAATCCTTCAAACAGGATGCCACATTCTATTTGCATACAACCAATTATGTGACTGTCAAGTCACTATCAACTGCTCTTTTGAATTTGAACATCCGTTGAAACTCAGATTGATCATCCGTTGGAACTTTGTTTGATCATCCGTTGGAACTCTGGTTGATCATCCGTTGAGGCTTATGTTGATCATCCGTTGAAACTTTGTAAATCATCCGTTGAGACTGTCTTCTTGATAGGTAACTCTACTTCATTTACACAAGATTACAAGGCATCTAATATTTACAATTAACCATCATATCTTGCATATCAATCTAGTAGTTAACATGACTTGAACAGTCTACAATATCTAGTTCACTAAGCCATTCAAGTATGCAGAAATGTGCTACTAGTCTTATTGTTACATAAGTTACTCTTTCAACGGATATTGAAATGATCATCCATTGAAAGCTACAAATTCATTTAAATAAAATCTACTTATGTTTTGTTCAAGTTATCATCAAGTACACAACATATTCCTAACAATCTCCCCCAATTTATGTCTACTGGTATTGTAGCCATAAATTAAGAGAAACTTGATAATAACAAAACACTCTATAAATACAGAAGGAGATATAGTAGATTAAAATTAACAGTGCTGCAATTTATTAAAATTCTCACAAAGAATAATTTGTAGGGAGTCTTACAGATCATTTTCAAGGTACTCCTCTAGACTGAGCAAATTAAGATCATTTCCTTGATTTCCTTGATTTCCTTGACTTCTTTCCCAACATTACATTATTCTCTTCAATCTGGTATTGGAGTTGTCTGAAAAATTCTGATTCTTCATTATTTGGTAGATCCAGCTTTTCTTGCATTTCTTTTAGAGTTTCATTGCTTGCAATCTTTAGCTGATCTTCCAGTCTGAAGAATCTTCTAATGTTCTTTTCATCCTTGAACTCCATAATCCAGTATGGCCTCAAATGCACCCTATCTCCAGTGAAGGGAATAGAAAATACTCTTGGGAGTGTATTTGGTGCCCTCCAGCTATTTCTTATCTCCTCAGTCTTGTTTAGTACCATTTTCTTGGCAACTATGTTAAATCCAAAGTTCTTCTTGATTGAGGAGAAGACAATCACCAAAGTTGTATAGCCTTCATTGAGAATTCTGTGAAGTGGCCATGTAATCTCTTTACCACCCTTGTACCTGAAGACTAGTCTCTCTGGTAGGTGCTTGTAGGCATCAATAGATTCGACTACTTCAAGCTCATCTAGATAGAGATTTATGTCTGAAAATTCTTTGATGTCACTTATGAAGAGTTGATCTCCTTTGTTGACAGTAGGTTTGGGTTTGGCCACTTACTTGGATTTGAGCTTGGTAGGCTTGACTGTTTTGACTACTCTTTCTTTTTTCTTCCTTTGTTTGGCAAAGATGGGAAGGTTTAGATCAGGAAGGGGCAAGCTATCCCAATCTATGGGCTCATCTTTTAGAACAACAGGATCACCTTGAAAGGTGATGTTGGGATCAACCTTGAACTCAGCATCCTTCATAGTAGGAATGAATTATTGGCATGTGATTGTGGATTGGGCTGGCATGTAATCTTCCTTGTCTTTATCAAAATCAATTTTCCTCTTTGCATGAATCTTATATCCAAACTTTCTCTTTATCTTCTTTGGTTCCTCTTTCTTTCCTTCATCCAGATTTCCAGTTGTCTCAGTAGGCAATATAACTTCTGTGGTTGCAGGTTTTTGTCTAGGTTCTTTGCTTCTAATGCAGCTTGCTTTTGTTATTGTTTAAGCCTCACCTTTTCTTCTTTCTTAACTTCTGCAAACTGTGGATGTCCAGCCATAACACAGATTAGTTTACCATTCCTGTAGATCCTAGAAATTCTGTTCTTTGACACCGTATCTCTGGGATCTTTGGATAAGGAAATGGACCTTGCAAGCAACTTCTTTTCATCTGGCCTCGGGGTTTCATAAGATAGGTCCAGTGGATTTTTGTCTGAATTCTTTGGATAATTCCTTTTTGGTTGAAAAATCACACTGGTCTTTGGAGACTTGATTGATGAGGGTTGACCCCTTTCCATATTCCTTAGGCTCATTTCATTTGCTGAAATTTGTCTCAACTTGCAGAAGTGAGAGAAGACCATGTCTTGCTTCTCAATTGGACCAAATTTCTTCTAGATGTTTTCATCAAGCTTCCTCCACTTTGCATCTAGCTCTTGCTCAACTGTTGCTACATCAAGTTGTTTAAATTTGTCATTTGACTCCAACTTAGCTATTGCTGCTAGATTGATTAGATCAATATTGTCCAAGACTGATAGCTTAGTAAAAGCAATTGATGGAAAAATCACCTTGCTAACTTATATGTTTAGCACTTGCTCCCCCTCACTTGTTGACTCCCCTTGACTAACTGGAACAATTGAGTCTTTCTCCCCCTTTTTTTTAGCATCACGTTGAGTGGAGGAAGAAGTTTGTGCAGCCACCAGTTTTTGAAGTAGCTGAGTTTGTTGGGCTTGATGCAAATGGATTTGAGTAATTGAAGTTTCCAGGGTTTTGAGCTTTTTTTCTAAGGAATCCACCTTGCTTGCTCGATTAGAATTTTTCCTTAGTTTCCTGTTTATGTCTAGCATGGTGGTGTTGGGAAACTTAGAATCCAATATCTCAGTGACATCCTTCTTGACTTGATCAATTTCAGTCTTCAGTTCAGTGACATCCTGATTTTGTTTGAGAGATTGAATTTGATGGAGTTTAAGAGAGTGCAGATGTGCTTGTAGAAGACTCTTGGTGTTGGCATTTGTGGTAGTTTGAAGTGATGTCTGAGTTTGCTGAATGATGTGAGAAAAAGTGGATTTAAAATGGTGTTCATTACATGCTTTGGAAAACACCAAGGATGGAATGCTTGATCTTGAGCTAGGGCCTGCTTCCCCCCTATGTCCAGGAACTCTCCTTCATCATTATCATCTTCATCCCCAAATAGATCCTCAGAACCACCAGTTTGATAAACAATATCATCACCAGCTGTGGGTGGCATGGTTGTGATGACATCTTTGGCCCTTTGCATAGAAGCAGTAATGTGCACCAAGTTGAGCATTCTTTTAGCAGCCACATTGTCATGTTCAGCTAAAACTTGGTAAGCTGAAACAGGGTGTGTAGATGCCTCAGCTTCATAAGAAACAGAGTCTAAGACAACTTGATATTCTTGTTGAATTAGCTATTTCTTTTCAGCCTCATTGACATCCATTAACTCACTTACAATGGGCTCTTCCCATTCTTCTGTACCTGCTTTTCTCTCATTTTCTCTCTTTTCTTGCATCAAGGGCTCCCCTTAGCTTCCCACCCTTACACCCTTACCTTCACCTACTAAGGTGGGACTCCACACACTCATTTTTGCCAAGATGGAAGAAATAGCTTACAGATTTTCACTTTTTTCCTCTCCTTTTATGTGAGAGCAACTCAGCCTCTCACTCAATTCACTCCCTTCCCTCAGTCCTAAGAATGATTGTACAACTACTAGATCATCTTGTTGGGCTTGCTGAGCAAGCCTAACTCCACATTAGTATGATATTGTCCGTTTTGGACCGAGCCCGCACAGATTTGTTTTTGGGCACCTCCCAAAAGGCCTCATACTAGTGGAGTTATCTGGCTGCTTATATTCTGGAAAACTGCCCCTCCCACAAACGATATGGGACAACTCCTAACAATCTCCCCCTTCACACATCGGGCCCGACACCTGTCGATTCTGCCTCCTTCAGTATGACCAGGCTCCCCCTCGACCTATACTGAAAGTCTATCTGGCTATCTGCTCCCCCTTGGCCCATACTGGAAGGCTCGTCTGCCTTTTCCTTGAGCCCATTCTGGGGCAAGCCCATCTGCCTCTTTCTAGGTCACTTCTGGAACCCATCTGAGATTGTTATGGACCGTTTCAATCAGAGCTCTGATACCACTTGTTGGGAACCACGGACTTAGGGTGTTACTACATTTTACGATAAAGATTACGAAAAGAGGATTACCTTGTTAATGGTTGATTCCACGCTCTTCTATTGTATTCCCAAATTCCCTTGAGCGAAGTGTGGCCTCCGTCTTCTCAAGTTATCCTCTATTCTTGCTCCTTGGTGGCTACAATATGTTTTCACATAATCCCAAGCAAGAAGAGAATAAAAATATATATAGGCGACAATAGGGACCATGGATAATTAGGTTGGGCCTTCTAATTACATCTTGAGCCTAGCCCAATGTAATTAAATATTAATTCAATCCACTAAAGAATTAATATTTGCACTACCTTTCCTAATACCGTAATTTAATTAATTCGGTTCCAATATTATTTGCTTATTAAATTCCCCATGTTTAAAATATCATATGTCCATTAATTAAATAAATTACTGATAATTTATTTAATTAATATCTTTTATCCTTGATCATCCACTAAACCTTTATTTAATTATGCCAGAATAAATTCCACCTGCAGGGTTTCACATAATTAAATCTTTTTGAGCTTTCAAGGGGACATCATTAACCCAAATATTATCAGGACATGGATTCCTTCAATAAATAATATCCACCATGTATATAATTCCATCACCTAAAATATAATGATATAATTCAAAAGAATTATTTCATATATAAATCAAAGCATGTAAATAATATACACGTGTCAATTACTATTTCCGGATTAAGAACCTAAGCATTAATAATAACATAGAATCTTAGTTCTCCTTCTTAATCAGTTTTAAGGGAACAATTCTAAATTTTGATCCTGTTCAATATACACAAAGTATACTAGTATTATTTATTAGTCAATATAAACTAATCTAAATAATACTACAGCCATACCAGTGGATTATCCAACACCACCTGTGCTGTGAACCTTATTATATTATATAACCGTATTTAACAATCTAATATTCTGCATCCCATTTGATACTAGATTGTTCACAATATATAATATTAGACAACATGTAAACATTCAAATGATTCTCAAATAAACTGGCCAGAAATAAATGTACATACTTCAAATAAATATTTTCAGTATACACTAACAATCTCCCACTTATACTCAAAATATTCTATGTGTACATCAGTGTTTATTTAATCCACTATTACATAAAAATCTATGTGTCCATCCATCTGACTCCTATCGCTTCCACATGCTTGTCAAAAACCTTGGTTGGCAAGCTCTTTGTGAAAGGATCTGCTCGGTTGTCTTCTGATGATATGTGAGCCACAACTATATCCCCTCGCTTTATGATTCCTCGTATGAGATGATACTTACGTTCAATATGTTTAGCTGCTTTGTGGTCTCGCGGTTCCTTTGAATTTGCCACAGCACCAGGGTTATCACAATACACCGTCAAGCTCCTAGGCAAATTAGGTACCACATCTAAGTCCAAAAGGAAGTTCCTGAACCATACAGCCTCCTTGGCAGCCTCAGAGGCCGCCACGTACTCGGCCTCCATGGTGGAGTCTGCAATGCATTTCTGCTTTACACTCCTCCATATAACGGCTCCACCTCCCAAAGTAAAAACATATCCTGAGGTTGATTTCCTCTTATCCCTATCTGATTGGAAATCTGAATCAGTATATCCCAAAGGAAATAGATCCGAGGCCTTGTAAATTAACATATACTCCTTAGTCCTTCTCAGGTACTTGAGTATAGTTTTTACTGCACTCCAATGTTCCTGACCTGGGTTCGACTGATATCTACTAACCATGCCTACAGCAAAGCAGATGTCAGGCCTCGTAGATAACATAGCATACATTAAGCTTCCACATGCTGAAGCATAAGGAACTGCTTTCATGCTCTCTATATCCTTAGGTGTCGAAGGACACTGCTTCTTAGATAGAGCAACTCCATGCTTAAAAGGTAAAAAACCTTTCTTGGAGTTCTGCATGTTAAAATGAGCTAATACTTCATCAATGTAGGGCTCTTGAGATAAAGCCAACATCTTTTTCTTGCGATCCCTTATAACTTTGATCCCAAGGATGTATGCCGCTTCACCTAAGTCCTTCATGTCAAATTGTTTGAACAACCATGCCTTTACTGATGACAACATTTCAACATTGTTTCCAATGAGTAAAATATCATTTACATATAGTACTAGAAAAACCACTGCATTACCTTCACTTCTCTTATACACGCACGATTCGCTTGGACTTTGATCAAATCCATATGACTGGACTGCCTGATCAAAATGAATATTCCAGTCTCTAGAAGCTTGTTTAAGTCCATAAATAGACCTTTTAAGCTTACATACCAGATGCTCTTGGCCTTCCTTAATGAATCCTTTTGGTTGCTGCATATAGATGGTTTCTTCAAGACTTCCATTAAGAAAAGCTGTCTTGACATCTATTTGCCAAATCTCATAATCGAGATAAGCTACTATAGATAAAAGAATACGGATTGACTTAAGCATGACTACCAGTGAAAAGGTTTCCTCATAATCGATACCTTCTTTCTGAGTATACCCTTTCGCAACAAGTCTTGCTTTCCAAGCTTTCACCTTTTTATCTAATCCCCTCTTTTTCTTGTAGATCCACTTACATCCAATAGGTTTTATACCTTTTGGTGGTTCCACGAGCTCCCAGACCTGATTAGAATACATTGATTCTATCTCAGATTCCATCGCCTTTTGCCAAAGATCTGCATCTTTGTCTTATACTGCCTCTTCGTATGTACAGGGATCATCATCATGTTCACCAGGGACCAAGTCTGAAGACTCTCCAAAAAACATGAATCTATCAGGCTGTTGAACAACCCTCCCACTACGACGAGGCACTGGTGCGGTATTAGTGACATGTTGTACATTATGTTGTGGTTGTTCTACTAGTACTACAGCTTCATGGGTATTATTTGTCCCTCCCACTAGTTCCTCTAAAACGACACTACTCATGGGTTTGTGATTCATTATATAGTCCTCCTCCAAGAATCTTGCATTGGTGCTAACAATGACATCCCGATTCTTCGGACTATAAAATAAATATCCTTTCGTTCCCACGGGGTAGCCTACAAATAACTTTACTTCTGTACGAGATTCTAACTTAGTCGCGTTCTTGTTCAGCACATGTGCTGGACAACCCCATATTCGAATATGTCTTAGACTCGGTTTATCCCCGGTCCACAATTCTAAGGGGGTTTTAGGAATCGACTTAGAAGGTACTAAGTTCAGAAGATAAGCTGCTGTCTCTAAGGCATGTCCCCAAAATGACTTGGGTAAATCCGAATAACTCATCATCGATCTAACACTCTCTAAAAGAGTCTGGTTCCTTCTCTCTGCTACACCATTCTGCTGGGGTGTGCCTGGTGCAGTTAACTGGGATTCCATCCCATTTTCTGATAAATATTCTCTAAATTCTCCAAGCAAGTATTCGCCACCACGATCTGATCGTAGTGACTTGATACTTTTACTAAGTCGCTTCTCCGTTTTAGCTTTGTACTCTTTGAACTTATCAAAGCACTCAGACTTACGGCGTAACAAATAAACGTACCCATATCTAGAATAATCATCAATGAAAGTGATGAAATATTCATAACCACCTCTTGCTTGGATATTCATGGGTCCACATAAATAAGAGTGAACCAATTCTAATACTTGTTTGGCTCTATTCCCCTTTGCCTTGAAAGGCCTATTAGTCATTTTACCTTCCAAGCAGGATTTACAAACTGGAAATGGCTCCACTGCCAATGAGCTTAAAGGCCTGTCTACTACCAGTCTTTGAATCCTCCTCAAGTTAATATGACCTAATCTCAAGTGCCAAAGATATGTTTGGTTCAAACTAGAAGGTTCCTTTCTTTTAGTAGAGTTAGAAGATGTGTTGTTCAATTCCCTAAATTGCAGTTGCAGTGCAGGTTGACTAGGATTAATTATATACAAATTGTCTTGCAATGTACCAGAACATATAATTCGTTATTCATCATAATAGAAACATTACGATCCAAACAAACATTATAACCATCCAAAATAAGTTTAGAAACTGAAATTAAATTCCTTCTAAAAGAAGGTACATAAAGACAATTGTTCAAAACCAAAATCCTATCAGAACCAAAAGATAAATGAATAACTCCTACTGCAACTACTACTACTTTCGTAGCATCTCCCATGAACACGTATATCTCACCATCTCTAAGCATTCTGGATAGTTGGAACCCCTGCATATAATTACAAACATGATCAGTGGCTCCTGTATCTACACACCAAGTGCTCGTAGATATAGCCGCTATAAATGTTTCTGTAACTAGAGAAAGGGACATACCAGTATTGTTTGTCTTCATAGGAAGAGGACAATCCTGTTTCCAGTGACCTGACTGTTTGCATCTGAAGCACTTTCCCTTACGCTTTTTCACACCACCCTGAACTCCCACTGCCTTCACAGCTTTTTGTGTCTGAGCCTTTTTCTTCTTCTTAATACCTTTGGGCTTAGAGGAAGAACCTTTCTCAGCCACATTCACTTGAACACTCTGCCGAAATAATCCTTCAGCTGCCTGAAGTTCTGTCAGCAGTTCCGCGAGACTATACTACCTCTTGTTCATGTTGTAATTCAAGCGGAACTGCTCAAAACTCTTGGACAAGCTCATAAGGATAATGTCAATCTGGGTTTCCCCGTTAAGTTCAGCACCAAGTATCTCTATCTCATTCAGATGCGACATCATCTTGAGAACATGATCCCTTACAGGTGTGCCTTCAGCCATCTGAGTGTTCATTAAAGCCTTCATGGCTACTTGCCTAGCAGCCCTATTCTGATCTCCAAAAAGTTCGTTGAGATTAAAGAGCATATCCGAAGCAGTGGTCATAGACTGATGCTGATGCTGCAAAACACCCGACATTGCTGCCAGAATGTAACATCGCGACATCTCATCAGCCTTAATCCACCGTTTATAATACTCTTTCTCATCTTCAGGAGCATCAACAGCAGGCTGTTCAGGCTTGGGTTCATAAGTGCAAAACTTGTACTCCTCAGCAGTCAACACAATGTCCAAATTTCGTTTCCATTCAATATAGTTAGGTCTGGTAAGTTTGTTATCCTTAAGTATGGTGAATAGTGGATTAAAGCCCATTTTATCCTGAGAATCATGCATAAAAACATCACATAAATAAGGGTGCATTAATTATTAAGATCTATTGATTCCTTTAACAATTATTAAAATTTAATGCACTAACATCTAAACACCATAAGCTTCTAGTATGCCACGATGTGTGACATGTATACCACCTAATTTTGTTTAAATGTTACTTCGGTCCTATTACTAAACAATATGCCACGTTGGGGTGGACTATATTATTTTTCATAGCTAAGTGTATACCATCATCAAGTCTTAAATTATTTGAAATCTATGGAACTTGGTACGCCACGATGGGTGGCGTGTATACCTTCCAATATTCATAATTTTGCCTTGAATAGAATACTTCAATTCAATATTCATCAATGGTTTGATTTCCAGGTAGTGGAGGAGTCACATCGGTCTCGCTTAAAACCCACAGCCTTACAAGTTCGATGAACTCGTTTTTGACAAAATCGCCCCAAATCAGAAATAAAGAAAATCCGTATTTTATTCCTTTTAAAAATTAATTTAAGAAATTTGTTCTAGTAATTTCTATAACATTCTAGACACCATAAATTACATGTCACGATGGGTGACGTATATATAATTTATATTCCTCTTTATGTTAAATTACCTACAACCAATAATGGAGACCATGGGATTTAATTTCATATTAATTCCCTCTCCCACTTAGATTTTTTTTATTAAAATTGAGGAATTTTAAAATTAAATGGGGCCCTATGTTGTTATAATTATGTCTAATCATGCATTCAAAATACACACATAATTTTAGCAACATATAACATTTAATTAAAGCAATAAATAAAATTTATGTCCATGTCGTCCTAATTAAGTTAAACATGTAATTATAAAAGAATTACACACATAATTAACGACACACATAATTAACGACACACATAATCAATAAATTAATGCAATAATTAAAATTTAATGGAAAAAATTAAAATAAATTTTCCACTATTATGGCCCTTGAAAAAAAATCCAGCTCTAAAAAAAATCTGCCCCAAGCGCGCCCCGACGCCCCCAGCAGCCCCAGCAGCCCCAGCTGCCGCAGCGGCCGCAGCGCGCGCGCCTGTTGCTTTTCTTTGAGTTTTGTTTTGATTTTGTTCGATCCAAACATCAACAGCAGCCCCTTGTAATCGCACAGCGGAACAAAAAACTACCGGAATTGATTTCCAATCGCACATAACTATTACAAAATACCCGGAACAATTACAAAAAAATAGATCTAATACAAAACTAATTTTGTAAAATCTATTCTAACACGATCAACCCTCGTGTAAATTACAACCACGATTAAACCACGTGGAAACCAAAACAAAAATTAACCACGATAAAACCACGTGGGATCCAAACACATAATTAAAATATACATGGCCATAATAGTGGATTAACAACCTGCATCAAAAACAATACAAGCAAAACACTATATACACGCATATATAATTACGATATGGACATTATATCATAAAACGTAGAACCCATTACCGGGCTCTGATACCACTTGTTGGGCTTGCTGAGCAAGCTTAACTCCACATTAGTATGATATTATCCGCTTTGGACCGAGCCCGCACGGATTTGTTTTTGGGCACCTCCCAAAAGGCCTAATACTAGTGGAGTTATCTGGCTGCTTATATTCTAGAAAACCGCCCCTCCCACAAATGATGTGGGACAACTCCTAACAATCTCCCCTTCACACATCGGGCCCGACACCTGTCGATTCTGCCTCCTTCAGTCTGACCAGGCTCCCCCTCGACCTATACTGAAAGTCTATCTGTCTATCTGCTCCCCCTAGGCCCATACTGGAAGGCTCGTCTGCCTTTTCCTTGAGCCCATTCTGGGGCAAGCCCATCTGCCTCTTCCTAGGTCACTTCTGGAACCCATCTGAGATTGTTATGGACCGTTTCAACCATAGCTCTGATACCACTTGTTGGGAACCACGGACTTAGGGTGTTACTATGTTTTACGATAAAGATTACGAAAAGAGGATTACTTTGTTAATGGTTGATTCCATGCTCTTCTATTGTATTCCCAAATTCCCTTGAGCGAAGTGTGGCCTCCGTCTTCTCAAGTTATCCTCTATTCTTGCTCCTTGGTGGCTACAATATGTTTTCACATAATCCCAAGCAAGAAGAGAATAAGAATATATATAGGCGACAATAGGGACCATGGATAATTAGGTTGGGCCTTCTAATTACATCTTGAGCCTAGCCCAATGTAATTAAATATTAATTCAATCCACTAAAGAATTAATATTTGCACTACCTTTCCTAATACCGTAATTTAATTGATTCGGTTCCAATATTATTTGCTTATTAAATTCCCCATGTTTAAAATATCATATGTCCATTAATTAAATAAATTACTGATAATTTATTTAATTAATATCTTTTATCCTTGATCATCCACTCAACCTTTATTTAATTATGCCAGAATAAATTCCACCTGCAGGGTTTCACATAATTAAATCTTTTTGAGCTTTCAAGGGGACATCATTAACCCGAATATTATCAGGACATGGATTCCTTCAATAAATAATATCCACCATGTATATAATTCCATCACCCAAAATATAATGATATAATTCAAAAGAATTATTTCATATATAAATTAAAGCATGTAAATAATATACACGTGTCAATTACTATTTCTGGATTAAGAACCTAAGCATTAATAATAACATAGAATCTTAGTTCTCCTTCTTAATCAGTATTAAGGGAACAATTCTAAATTTGATCCTGTTCAATATACACAAAGTATACTAGTATTATTTATTAGTCAATATAAACTAATCTAAATAATACTACAACCATACCAGTGGATTGTCCAACACCACCTGTGCTGTGAACCTTATTATATTATATAACCGTATTTAACAATCTAATATTCTATATCCCATTTGATACTAGATTGTTCACAATATATAATATTAGACAACATGTAAACATTCAAATAATTCTCAAATAAACTGGCCAGAAATAAATGTACACACTTCAAATAAATATTTTCAGTATACACTAACACATCTGCACTTGTAACAATTGTTGAAGTTTGTAGTGGTGAAGTGACGTTCAACGGATGAGGAACATCCGTCGAAATAGTAGTTGAAATTTTCAACGGATGACTACTGTTAAGCACATCCGTCGAGATACAATCACTTGTCAACGGATGAACAATATCCGCTGAATTAGTGGAAATGAAAGAATTTATAGTAGAGACTACATTAGAATCTGTGGTGATTGATTTGAGATTTTGCATAGATATTTCAGTAGACTCAGAGAGAAATGGCTAGTGAGCCAACAAATCATCTAAAAGATGATGCTCACTTGCTTGGATTTTTGGCTTCTCCATGAGAGTTAGAGATGGAGAATCAGGAATTGATGTATGAATCATATCAACATCCAGAGAATGTGTGGGTGAGTTTGGTGTGTTAGGTGCTTCTATAGTTAAATATTTTAGCTGTGACTCCACATTTATTGGAGCCACATCAACCTGACTTTGAGAAGGTGCATGTACTGAGTCTTTGACTACAGTAGGCACAGTGTGTGCACCCTATGTATCCCCAATGGTTTTGGATTTCTTCTTTCTAGCATAAGTTTGAGGTGAGCTTGTGTCCCTTACCCTTTTGGCTTGTGCTCTTGCCTGAGAGCTTTCTTCAATAGTTACATCCTTTTGGGAGGATGCAACTAGCAATGAGCTAATTTCTTTATTAAGCACTGCAGTTTGTGGGGAAACTGCAGTGTGGCTAGGATGGGATTCACTCACCTCTACAACCTTATTCTTAGGGCTTCTTTGATGTTCACCTTGTCCCTCACCAGCCTTGCTTCCCTTCATACTCCCCTCTTGGCTTTGTACGGATTTTACAACTAGTTTCTATTGAGAGAAACTAGAGGGGGCTTTTTTTGATTTGTATTTGGAAACTTTGGTTTTGTGGCTTGGGTAGGCATTTATTTGGTCACATTTACAGATGTCATTACCACAGTTGATGACAAAGAAGCAGGTGGTTGAGAAGTAGTAGTAGAGTCAGAAACATTTACCTCACTTACCTGAGGCAATTCCATGATTGGCATGTAAACTAGGGGAACCTCACTTTGATGGTTTGCCCTGTTCAAGTCAGCAATAACCCTTCTTTCTTGAACCGAACAATCAAGCTTGTTGGTTGGGTTCTCAATAATAAGATCTTCAGAAATAAAGTTAGCCAGCAACATAAAGAATCTAGCATAATATATGTTTTTAGATCTTTTCTTAATGTCTCTTAGCTTAAAACCTAATTCAAACAGAACATACCCACTAAAGTTATGATACTTATCACTAAGCAGCATATATAAAATATTTACAAGTGAATAAGTTACTGCATCAAAATTACTAATTCTCCCAGAAAATACTTTAATAAAAGAGTCACAGAGAAAGCTCCACAGCTTGGTGGGGTCAAGAGCATAGCCCAATAGAACTGAGCATGGAACTCACATATGTGTTTGTGTGTGGGCTTAGTTTGTTATTCTCAGGAAATTGAAAATATGAATTATGTCATTGTTTATGCAATAGTTTGTACCTTTGAGAGAAAAGGTAATGGTTTTGTCACTTGAGTTGTAAACAGCAATGGTCCATATCTCTTCAACCACTTCACAGTAGATAACAGAAGACTCTAGCATAGCATACTTCAGTTTGCAACTTCGAATGAAATCCATCACTTTGTGGTAATCATCAGAAGCATCAATCTCCTTGTTTACTAATGCAACGAAGTTGTTCTTTTCATACACAAACCCAGATTGAGACATGATCATGACTACTGGTGCCATTGCTGAGAATGAGGATAGTTTGTAGAGAAAAAGATTTTGCTTTAGAGAAGAAATATTTAGGGAAATTGCTTGAGAAAGATAAAAGTAAAGAATAGAAATGAACTTAGCTTATATACTTTCTCAGAAATAAACTGTCAAAAATTAAAAGTGAAATAAACAACCAATCAAATTAGCTAAAAATAGTCGTTTTAAAAATAAAGAAACTGTCAAAATTCTAAGATTATCCGTTGAAATATACGTACAGGTTGTAAGTAAATTCGACGGATGATGCTCAAAATTAATGGCTAAGATTGAGTACAATTCGACGGATGATGATAAAATTACCCAGAATAATAATTGATACTACTACGAATAATAAAATTCAATGGATGTTCATTTTCAACAAATAGTGGACATCCATCGAGATACAAATTCCGACTTAGTCAAAATTTAATCTTAGAAATGAAATATCAACTTTTACTCTGGCTGCATTACAAATTGCTTAGACATCAAAATAAATTAAGAGTAATTAAGCATACCTAACTCACTTACCAACCTAGTGAAGGTGGATTCATCAAGTGGCTTTGTAAAGATGTCTGCAAGTTTTTTTTACTTGGAACAAAATGAAGTTCCACAGTACCATTCATAACATGCTCTCTAATGAAGTGGTACTTGATGTTAATGTGCTTGGTCTTTGAATATTGTACTGGATTCTCAGTGATGGCAATAACACTTATGTTATCACAGAAAATAGGAATCTTATTCACTTGTAGACCATAGTTCGATAATTGATTTTTCATCCATAAAATCTGTGCACAACAACTACCATCAGCAATATATTCAGCTTCAGCTATCGAAGTAGAAACTGAATTTTGCTTTTTACTAAACCAGAATAGTAGCTTGTTTCCTAGAAATTGACAGGTTCATGTTGTACTTTTTCTATCAATTTTACAACCTGTATAATCTGCATCTGAATAACTAGTTAGATCAAAACCAGAATCTTTAGGGTACCAAATGCCAAGCTTTGGTGTACCCTTGAGATATCTGAAAATTTTCTTAATAGCCATTAAATGAGATTCTCTAGGATCAGCCTAAAATCTAGCACAAAACAAGTAGCAAACATTATATATGGCCTACTAGCTGTTAAATACAAAAGTGAACCAACCATGCCTCTATAACTTGAAATATCCACAGACTTTTCAGTAGTATTCAATTCAAGTTTAGTTGCAGCGGCCATGGGAGTTTTTGCAGATGTGCAATCCATTAGATCAAACTTCTTTAAAAAGATCATAAATGTATTTGGTTTAACTAATGAATATTCCATCACTAACTTGCTTAACTTGTAAACCAAGAAAATAAGTTAGTTCTCCCATCATGCTCATTTCATATTTACTTTGCATCAATTTGGAAATTTTTTTGCAAAGTGTTTCATCTGTAGAGCCAAATATAATATAATATCATCTACATAAATCTGAACAAGTATACTAGAGCCATTAATATTTCTAAAGAATAAGGTTTTATTAACGGTACCTCGAGTGAAGTGATTTTCTAAGAGAAACTTTGACAAAGTATCATACTAGGCTCTAGGTGCTTGCTTCAATCCATAAAGTGCTTTCAAAAGATAGTGGACATATTCTGGAAAATTTGGGTCTTCAAAACCAGGAGGCTGATTGACATAGACTTCCTCCTCTAAATCTCCATTTAGAAAGGCACTATTAACATCCATTTGATAGACTTTGAAATTGACATGGGTTTCATAGGCTAAGAAGATTCTGATGGCTTCAAGTCTTGCATCGGGAGCAAAGGTTTCATCAAAATCAATTCCTTCTTGTTGACAGTAGCCCTTAGCAACCAATCTAGCTTTGTTCCTGACTACTATGCCATTTTCATTCATCTTATTTCTGAATACCCACTTGGTGTCAACAGGATTCTTTCCTTTAGGCTTGGGTACCAGCTTCCATACTTTATTCCTTTCAAATTGGTTTAGCTCCTCTTGCATAGCTAAAACCCAATCAGGATCCAACATAGCTTTTTCTACCTTTTTAGGCTCTTCCTGAGATAGAAAGCTGCTATATAGACATTCATCTTGAGTTGCTTTCCTTGTTTGCATTCTTGAAGATGCATCACCAATGATCAGTTCAAATGGGTGATCTCTGGTCCATTTTCTCTGTTGAGGTAGCTTGGCTCTAGATGAAGAAGCCTCATTATTGTCTTGATGTGTGACAGAGTTTTGATTAGAAGAAACTCCCCCTGAGTTTGTGGATCTTTAACTTGTAGTTGGGGTCCTTTCTGATTGTGATCTGTATTGGCCCTCAATTTCTATTGATAATTCAACGGATGTTGAATTTTGCCTTTCGACGGATGTTGCAGATTATCTTCAAATGGATGATGCACTTCGTCTTTCGACGGATGTTGAAATATGTGCTTCATTGGTTGTAGACTTCTCTGCATTGTCCTTAGGTCTTTCTTCTTGATCACTATCATCATCACAAATCATCTTAACATTATCAAATTTGAAGCTTTCATGGAAATCTCCATCTTGCAGTCCTTCAATCTTTTTATCATCAAACACAACATGTACAGATTCCATAACAATGTTGGTTTTGAGATTGTAAACTCTATATGCTTTTCCAACTGCATATCCAACAAAATTTCCTTCATCTACTTTGACATCAAACTTCCCATGCTGATCAGTTTGATTCATTACGATATAGCATTTACAGCCAAAGACATGAAGAAAGTTTAGTGTTGGCTTCCTGTTCTTGAATAATTGGTAGGGTGTCATGCGGTTTGCTTGATTAACCAAAGAAATATTTCGAGTGTAGCACGCAGTATTTACAGCTTCAGCCGAAAAGTATGTTGGTAACTTTGATTTTTCTAGTATTATCCTTGTAGCTTCAATAAGAGATCTATTTTTCCTTTCCACCATACCATTTTATTATGGGGTTCTTGCTGCTGAGAATTCATTCATGATCCCATTCTCTTCACAAAATGATCTCATCACAAAGTTCTTGTACTCAGTTCCATTGTCACTCATGATTCTTCTTACTTTGAAATCAGGATGATTGTTGACTTGTCTTATGTGATTGATGATTATTTCACTAGCTTCATCTTTGGACTTGAGAAAATGTGTCCAAGAGAACTGTGAGAAGTCATTCATAATTACTAGATAGTACCTTTTCTTTGAGATTGACCATATGTTTACTGGTCCAAATAAATCCATGTACAGTAATTGTAGGGGTTCTTCAATTGTTGAATCAAGCTTCTTTCTGAATGATGCCTTGATTTGCTTTCCAATCTAAAAGGAATCACACAGAGTATCCTTTGAGAATTCCACTTGAGGAATACCTCTCACCAAGTCTTTCATGACTAGCTCATTCATAGTCTTGAAGTTGAGATGGGATAGTTTCTTGTGCCACAACCAACTTTCATCTTGACTTGCCTTGCTAAATAGACAAGTGACATATTCTGCATTTGATGAGTTAAAATCAGCTAAGTACATATTTCCTTTTCTCACTCCAGTGAGAACCACTTTGTTGCTTCTCTTGTTGGTCACAACACAGGCTTCAGAATTAAAGGTTACTGAGTTGTCCTTGTCACAAAGCTGGCTGATACTCAACAAATTGTGCTTGAGTCAATCCACTAGGGCAACCTCTTCAATGATGATATTATCCTTTGAAATCAAGCCATATCCCACAGTATAACACTTGATGTCATCTCCAAAAGTGATACTTGGGCCAGCTCTTTCCTTAAACTCAGTGAGCAGGGTAGAATCTCCAGTCATGTGCCTTGAGCACCCACTATCCAAATACCAAAGATTCTTTCTATTTCCCTGCACACAACGAAATCAAATCAAGTTGATTTTGGTACCCAAGTTTCCTTGGGTCCTGTTTTGTTAGCCTTTTTTTTAGGTTTCTTGGGTTTGTCTTTATTTGACTTAGGTACTTGAAGTTCATCCTTAGTCAATTGAGTAGAACCTTTAAAACCATTCATCATTGCAGAATTATCATGCACAGCTTGATTAACATGAAAAGGCATATTTTGATAAAACATGGTATTCCAGTATTGCATGCTAAATGGCATTTGTGGCATACTAAATACTGCATAGTAAGGATTTTATGCAAATGGCATATTAGCATACTGTGCATTCAAATTATGTGCAGGCATAACATTCACAATCATTTTAGGCATACTGGGAAATGAAAGAGGTGCAGTCATGGAAGCAGGCATAAAAAGTTTTCAATTAACAGACAAATGATTAACACTACCACACTTAACACAGATTTTTCTTGGTGCATATTTATCAGGTGTGTAGTTGTTATGTTTGTTAATTCCTACTTTCCCATTTCTATTGTTTTTCCTTTTAAACTATGTTCTCACTTCAATTTTCTCCAATATGTCATTTAATTGCTTAATGGACAGATGCCCTACATTGATTCTCTTGTTCTGTTTCACTTGACTTGTTTCTCCTGGAACAAAGTTCTTAGAAAATGATCCATATTTTTTATTTAATCTAGCTAGATTAGCTTTGCTAACTAGTTTACTTACACTCAACGGATGTGGCTCATTATCTTTCGACGGATAATCCTTTTGATTATTCGACGAATAATTTTCATCATCCGTCAAATCCACATCTGTTGAAAGTCCTTTAACCAGATTGGAATCAAGCTTCTACTTGTTCTTTTTCCAGACTGCATCACAAAAAGATTCTATACCTTGAAATTTAGTAATTTGAGCATGGACATCTCTAGATGATTTCCATGCCTTAATTACTTCATGTTCTCGTTCAAGCTGCTTTCTTAAAATCTCCTCTTTCTTTAGATATTCAGTCAATTCATCTTTGGCAGTCTTGCATTCTATTTTCAGTTTTTTAAACTCAACAAACTGAGTTTCTAACACAATATTTCTTTCACTTAAAAACATATTATTCTCTTTAATATTAGTGTTTTCTTTAGTGAGAGACTTGAGTGTAACACGCAAATGATATAATTCAGTAGACATGTCATTTATGGCATCATTACACTCAGCTTTAGATAAATTTGATAGATTAATGGTGATTACCTGATTACTTGATGAGCTGACCTCTATTTCATCTGATTTGGCCATAAGTGCTAGATTGACATAGCTTGTATCTTCATCATCTTCTAATCCATCTGCAGCCTAGTCATTTTCTTGTGTGATGAAAGCCCTTTCCTTTTGTTTGAGTAACTCAAAATATTTCTGTTTGTAATCAACATCCTCAAACTTCCTTTTACCAGAATCAGACTTTCTGCATTCACTAGAAAAATGACCAGCCAAGCCACACTTGAAACATTTGAATTTATATTTATCAACCATGTTTCTGTTGGACTTAGTTGCTCCAAAATTCATCTTGAATTTGAGCTTAGAAAACCTCCTTGATAGAAAAGCAAGATGCTCATCTATGTCATCCATGTCATCTTGACTAAGCTAGTCTTCATGTTCATCTACTAGCCCTTTTTATTTGCCTTCACAAACTCTAGGGTTTGGTGCAGATTCAACAACTTCAACCTTTGTCTCCTTCTCCTTTTCTTGCTCAGTAACTAGTGCAATAGACCCTCATTTCTTTCTTCCTTTCTCTAGCTTTTCATCTTGCTCTATTTCAAGTTTATAGGTCGTTGGAATTCCATACAATCTATCCAAGGTGAATTCCTTGTAGTCTTGAGAGTTTCTTAGTGAGGCTGTCATGGGTTTCCAATCCTTTGGTAGAAATCTAAGAAATTTGAGATTTGAGTCCTTTGTTTGATAGACTCTTCCATGCAATTTTAGAGCATTTAGTAGCTTTTAAAATCTGTTAAATATGTCAGTAAGTGACTCACTTTCTTTACTGTGAAAATGCTCATATTGCTGAATCAAGAGTTACATTTTGTTTTCCCTTATATGCTCAGTTCCATCACATATGACTTGAATTGTTTCCCAAACATCCTTAGCAGTTTTGCAGTTTATGATGTTGTCAAACATGTCACCATCAACACCATTAAATAAAATGTTCATGGTATTCCCTAACAATACAACAAGAATTACAGAAGGGGGGTTGAATGTAATTCTGGCTTCTTTTTGAGATTTTTAAAACTGTTCTAACTCAATAATATATAAGTGTTTGATTGCAGAGTGCGGAATAAAAGAGTTATATAAATCAAAATACAAGTAATAAAAATAGAAGTCTTTAAAACTTTCTGGTGGATTTGAATGTATCCACCATATATATATATATATATATATATATATATATATATATATATATATATATATATATCGAGAGAACCCTGTGAAGCTTGAATAGCTCACAGCTGCTGCTACAAGTGAACAAACAAATTACAGAGAAATTCTTAATAGTTACAGCTTTTTCTATTTCTCTTCTAAAATATGTTTGCTTAGTTGTTTGTTTTACTAGCTACACTTGGTTTATATATCACCAAGTTTACATGGTAATAAGACAAGATAATAAAATAAAACCTATCAAGTCTAACTCCATGTTGCTTCACTACTTTATTCCAGCATATTTGAATATCTTCATAATAGCATGAAAATGGCAATGCTTCTTTGTTCTCGAAAACCCTGCTAAACAGGCTGCCACATTCCTTTTGCAAACACTCGACACATGTGACTGTGTTGTCACTGTCAACAAATATTTGAATTGATCATCTGTTGGGTACATTTTTGTTATCAGTCGGGTAGCTTTGTTGATCATCTGTCGGGTAGCTTTGTTGATCATCCGTCGGGTAGCTATTTGACACTTGACTCCATTTTATTTATGCAGAATTACAAGACATCTTATATTTACAATTAATCAACCTATTATGTATATGAACTAGCAGTCAACTTGGCTCATATGCTACTACAGAATCTACACAAAGTTTTTTGCAGAAATGTGCTACATTACTTATTGTTACATAAGCTACTCACCCGATGGATATCAATTAGTCATCCGTCGGGACTGTATTGAATCACCCGTCTGGACTATAATTGATCATCTGTCGGGTACTACAAAATTCACTGAGTTAAATCTACTAAGGTGTTTTGTTTAGCTTATTATCAAGTACACAACATATTCCTAACAATCTATAACGACTCGTGTATTTTTTTTTTGAATTATTTCTTTATGTATTTATGGAAAGTATTAAATAAATAAAATATGTGTATTGGTTTTGACAGCTATGTGTTGTTTGACTATTAATGTGTGATTTGTAATATACTGGATTGTTCGTGTGATTAATTATAGGATCGTATTGGATTGTTTTCATTTTCAAAAGTGAATTTGGTGCAAATTTATTTGCGTAAATACTTGGAGTGTCTCTAAAATTGTTTTTATGATTTTACAATCACATTAATTATTTTTAAGATTTTATAAAATTGAGAAATCAATATTTTATTAATTATTTATTTTTAAATGATTTTCTGAATGCTTTAATTCGTAAAATCTATATTTAATTCTATAATTCTTCAAAAATTATGAAACTTGTATTTATTTAAGTTTGGAATATTCCGAGAATTTTAAAATTATTTTGGGAATTTTTGGGATTAATTTCACCGTGCGTTGATTCATTTAATTGTTATAAGCGGGTATAAGTTGTGTTTCAGAAATTATTTTTAAAATTACAAAGTTTATGTTTTTATAAACTTCGGGATATTTATAACATTTTAAGACTATTTTTGTGATTTTCTGAGTTTGTTTCAAGTGGAGCTCGATTCGTTAATTATGAAATAGGGATACGAGTTGCATTTCAAAAATGTTTTAAAAATTATGAAAATTTAATTTTATTAGTTTCGGGATTTTTAGAAAATTTTCAGACTATTTTGGTATTATTTGGATCAATATTTAGTTATACCTTATATCGTTAAATTGTAATTAGCAAGCTAGAAGCCGAGTCGTGTAGCAGGGATACGTGTCAAATAGAGGGGCACGTGTCATGTACTCGGATATGAAGGAATTGTTCTCTGTTTTTTTTAATAATATATCAATCTCTAATCTCTCGGTTTCTCTCGAATCTACCTCTGTTCTCTTTTATTTCTTTTCCTCCTTGTTTATTCTCCTCTCCCCTGCTGTTTCTCGGTTGCCGCCTCCGTGTGTTGCTCTGGTGAGTAGCCGCTGGTGGTGATTAATTGTGTGGGTTCTGCTGCATATGTATACATACGATGTGTGTGTTCAGTTGTATGTATATATGTGTGGTGGTATGTGAAGTCTGTGCGTGTGTTTTCTTCTTTGGGTTTTCTTTTCTTTCTCCGGCCGCCGCCGTGTGCTTTTCCGGCATGGTGGCCGGCGTGCGTGTGATACACGCGCTTGAGGTCCAGTTGCGTTGCTGTTATATATGTACTTATGTGTGTATATCGTGGTGTTGTGTTTCCTTCTGTGTTCCTAATTTTGGTTTTGGTATCTCCGACCTTTGTCCTTTCGGCCGTATGGTTGTTTCCAGTTGGTAATTATTGAATGGTTCTTTATAATCTGTGCAGGGAATAGTTGACTGATTTCGTGAAATAAATAAATATTTTATGCGGGTATTATTAGCAAATAATCGGTAGAATTCGTATTGGAAACCCGGAATTATTCGGGCACCGACGAATTCTACCGCCATTGACGGTGAACTTCGGTGAGTCGACGGTGGACGGTGATGAATTTATTCTGAGTCCTAATTTTCATAAAATAAATCAATTAATTTGTGAAATTATTTTTGAAACGAGAATTTGATTTTACATTAAGTCAAGTACGTAGTTTAGTTGACAAATTGTAATTGGATTGATTGTTGGGTTAAACTGAGGATTCGAATTGTATTGGATTATCGTTATTGAGTTGACGTCGATTGATGTTTCGACGGGTAGTCCAATAAACAAAGGGGACGCTGCCCGATTTCCGGGAAAATCGAACTACGGAAATACGGGAGCGTATCCGAGGATTATCGGGACGTCGAGCGAGTATAAGTAAATACATATACGTATGATTATACAGAACCTGATGGTATGATGTGTTGTATGTTTTGACCAAAACACAGTAACTCTAATTTCGTAAAATGACGAGTATACGTATTTTCTGAAAATGAACACTGGATCGATTTTGAAAATATGAACCCTAATTGTTTTCTGTGTTATTCTAATATGAATAATTACGAGTCGGGTTTGAATATCGTTGGGTAAGAATTAGTATCGAGGATATGTCAAGCATACCTAGACGTCTAACATAGGGTATTTCGACCCTGTAGGTTATAGTCGAGAACCTGAAAGTGGACGATGGATTAAAGATAACCTAGTGGTTAGTCGACGAGCTCAGTAGAGTTTCAACAGGAAGACCTGAGTGTCGAAATCAAATCCAATGGGATCTAGTGGTTAGACGTTAGAGCCTGAGCAGCAAAGTCGGCTCAGAGTTGATCAGTAATAGTTGTAAAGCCTTGTAAGGCAAGTATTTCTGAACTTTTCTTCAAGATATATTACCAATGTTTTCGAACTGTTTCATAACATGTTACTAGTATTAAACATAACTCCTGTTTTATAATGCATATGCTTCAAACTATTTACCCTTAACCCTGATTCTTTCTTCATCTTAAGCCGTAAGCCTTATTCTTTGCAAACCGTCCTTTGTTGATCCTCAGACACCAAACCATACAAATATAATACTACTCTTCAAAGATATAATTACCAAACACCAACCATTGAAAGAGAATGATTTGAAAACACAGGAACTTTTATACTCCAATCATTCTTAATAACATCAAAGAACCATATCCTGAAAAATCATTACTGGTCTGATACCCGACCCTTGTACAAACTAAAAACCGTTTCTTATACATACCTGATATACCCTTGAGATATCCATGAGTTTCCTTACGTTTTTATGCTAATGTTTAACCATCATCGATTATAATCTTGTTTTATTGAATCATATTGTTATCATATTGAACTGCTTTAGGATTGGATAGTTTTTATATATGTGGACCAGATTTGTGGTTAGACCATACCAATGGTCAAGTAAGGCCAATGTGTACCTTGGATCCAGTAATTAGAGCAGTGCTGTGTGCTTGCTCGGGGTTAGTGCGTGACTGATCAGCAGCCTAACCTTGGTTTTTAAAACTTAAAATGAATATCCAATTCTAATGATTAGTTAAAAGAAATTTGGTTCCTTTGAATCATCTCATTTGATTATTGTTTAACCTCAGTTATCACTATTATGACTTGCTGAGCTAGTTAGCTCACCCTTGCGATTCTTTTATATACTTTACAGTTGAAAAGAATATGGATGATAGTGAAGTTCCTCAGTCCAAAGTGTGGGCTAAGGTGCCAGTTGAGTTGAATCGAGCTAGCAGAAGCTTCATGCGATATAGAGATAGTCAGATTGTAAGAATGATTTTATTATCAATTGTAAGTTAAATTAGTTGGAATTTGGTACATTGTAATAAAGGTTAGGATTGTGGCTTGTTTTCATACTTTAACCTGTTGCGATCCGTGGTTGTGTAAAGCAGGGTCATTGCAAATAATATTTCTTATTCAGGTTTATATATTGTATATGTGTTGTGGACCCCAAACTTCTGACCCGGGTTTGGAGGGCGCTACACAATCTCCCCCAATTTATGTCTACTGGAATTGTAACCATAAATTAAGAGAAACTTGATGATAACAAAACATCCTAAAAATACAGATTGAAAAATAGTAGATAAAACTAATAAGTGCTACAAATTACTGCAAATTGAACAATGCAAAGTACACAAAGAAATTGCTCAAAATTGTTTTCAAGGTGCTCCTCTAGTATGAGTAGTTGAATCTATTTCCTTGATTGTCTGGATTTCTTTCCAAGCCTTCTGTTGTTTTCTTCAATTAGATTCTGGAGTTGTCTGTGAAATTCAAGTTCATCAGCTTCTGAGAGATTTAGCATTTCCTGTATTTCCAAAAGAGTCTCATTGCTAGAGATACTCAATTGGTCCTCCAATCTGAAAAATCTTCTAACTCATTTTTCATCCCTGAATTCCATCAGCCAATAGGGCCTCAGATGTACTCTCTTTCCTGTAAAGGGAATAGATAGAGTTTTTGGAAGTGCATCTTTGGCTCTAGTACTCCTCAGCTCCTCAATCTTCTTTAGAACTAGTCTTCTTGCTGTCACATTATACCCAAAGTTCATTTTGAATGAATAGTAGACCTTTATCAAAATAGATTGGCTTTCTAGAAGAATCCTGTGAAGTGGCCATATGATCTTTCTTCCTCCCTTGTATTTGAATACTAGCCTTTCAGGGAGATGTCTGTGAGCATCAATTCCTCTAACTTCTACCAATTCATCTAAGTAAAGGTTTATGTCAGAAAACTCCTTGATGTCATAGATGTACAACATGTCTCCCTTGTTGACTATAGATTTGGCTTTGATTGGTGTCTTGGATCTGAGAATTACTGGATTCACTTTCTTGCTAGCTCTTGTCTTTGTCTTCTTTGTCTTGAAGATGGGTAAATTTAGCTCAGGAATTGGCAACCTAACCCAGTCTACTGGCTCACCCTTAGCAACAATTGGTTCACCATAAATATTCCTTGTTGGATCAACAACTTTGAATTCTTTAAATACCACTGAGGGTTCTGATGTCTGTGTTAGGTCACACAACATTGTAGAAGGGGGTTGAATACAGTGTTAATACAATCAAATCGATTTAACACAAGTATGTAACAAAGATCATGTATATTGAATAAACTCTGTTACAATAAGAACTTTTGTTCTCTCTCAGTGATGAACAAATATCACTAAGAGCTACTAGGTTACAATGTATAATCTTCTCGATAATGATAACACATATAGTATAAACCCGAAGTCTGTGTTTATATAGTACACAGTTACAAGATAACTTCTAATTGATATGGAATATAATTCTGTCTCCTAAAATATCTCAATCAGATATCTTCTACAAGTCTTCCAGTCTTCTAACTCTTTCCATGCATATTTTCTTTTGTTTTAGTCTCGATCTTCTACTATAAATCAGCTTCCTTCCTTATATGAAAGTCTTCCTGAACTTAAGTTCTGATATGACCTTAAGTTCTGATATTAAGTTCTGACTTCCAGTAAGTCCTGATTTTAGTAAGTCCTGATATGACTTGTTTGTTAAGATCTGAAAACTAAACATGAATCATATTAGACATGACATCTCAAATATATCTAACAATCTCCCCCAACTTGTAAATTATGCAAAATATACTAGTTAATAGATTTGATGATGTCAAAAACATTTAAGTACAAATGCAATAAGAGTTTAACTAGATAACTAACTACAACTTACAGTCCTTGTAGCTTTTACCAATCTCACTGAGTCAATCTGAATCCATAATGATTCTAGACAAAGTTTGATATCAGCTTTTCTTCTTTAATCCTCGGGACTTGAGATATTATAGCCTTGACTTGCTTCATATCTTCATCCTGACTTCCAATCTGGTAGATTGTAGTCCTTAAAGCATATGGTTTCTTTCTAAACCATCATTCAGTCTTATTACCCTAGGATGAGAAGAATCTTCATAGTAGCACAGACATTTCTCTTTCAGAATCACTTCAAGCTTAGCAAAATTCTTCTTCATTGGAATTTCACTTCCATCATCTTCAACAATATTAGGAACGAATTCTGTAACTCTTGAACCAAAAATTCTTGCTTTATCTCTGATGGTCTTCAATATGAAGTTTGACCATCTCCTGGTAATATCAAACTTTACCTCTAAAAGGTAATGAAAGAATTGAAGTTCTTTCAATGATTTGTTCAGCACATCTGATTCTGACATCTGATATGCCCTTCCATCTTCAAGAAATAGAATTAAATTTTCCTTAACATTGTGCTTGTCATGAGCATCCAGTACCACTTGAACAGAGGTAACCATATTAAGGTGATTCTGTGTAACATCTTCAAGAGGTCTGTTAGTCAATAGAAATGGATCTCTAGTAGTAACTTCAACTCCTGTCTTAATCTTTGCTTCATCAGAACCTAGTCCAGCCCTGTCTCTTGGTTCTCTAGCATTTAACCCAATAGTCATGAATGTAGACAACAATTGGCTTTTCTTTGGATCTGATGGTTTGACATTTTTCCACAGAAGTTTCTTTTTATCAGCTACTTCCATTTTGTCTAAATTAACTTGAGCATTGTCAGAGGTTGACTTGATGACTTTTTCAGAACTTGTTGTTTCTGTTATAGCTTGCAGTTCTTCACTATGAACAACTTGAGCCTTGTCAAAGGTTGTCTTTGATTCTTCATAAATCTTCTTTCTTTTCAGAGTTTGAACATCTGTATCTTCAGCAATAATATCATCAGTAACTTGAACCATTTTGTACACTGGCTTTATCAGAATTTGAGGAATTTTCATCTCTAGTGGCTTGATTGGTTCATCAATTTTTCCTTTCCCTTTATCTTTGGGATCAATCTCAGATTGTGATCTTTTCTTGGGCTTTGATGCCTCAGTTTGTGACTTCGCCTTGATCACAATGCCTTTTACCTTAGGCCTTGGGGGTTTCTTTGCAACAGAAGCTTTTGGCTTTAGATTTGTCTTTTCAGCTTTAAATCTAGCTTGTTCCTCCTTGAGATTTTCTAAATCCATTCCTGGATTATGCTTCAGAAATAATATTCTAGCAATTTCCTCATTAAGTGTCTGAATCTTGGGATCCTTGTAGTAGACAGTAGTCTGCTTCCCCTTGAGCTTCAGAGTTTGCATAAACCTTTGAGAATCTTGACTTCCACCTTGTATCAGAACATCAGGCTTTGTCAGAATTTGCTCATCAGAACTTGATATCAGATTTTGAGTATTAGTACTTGCTATCAGATTTTGAGTTTGAGCAGCTTCAAAACTTGTCTTCTTTTGAGTAGAAGATTTGCTTGCATCAGTAATTAGTTTCCTTGAAGAAACCTTGTTGCTCTGCCCTTTACTTTGAACTTGACCTCTACCCTTGCTAGGGTTTCCCTGGTCATCAGCTTCATCATCTTTCTTCTTCAGTATTTGATCATTAGAGCATGTGGACTTAACTATCTTCTCCCCCTTTTTGGCATCATCTGATAGTAGGAGTGAGAGAAGAAGTTCAACTAAAGATCGGATTTCATCCAATTGAGCCTGTTAAGAAGCTTGATTAGCCAGGACCTCAGAGATTTGGGCCTATTTCTTCTCTTAAGTTTTCTCAATTGCTTCTACCTTTTCAGAAATAGGTCTGATAAACCTCTTTTTGTCAAGCTTGGTCTCCATATCCAGCTTTTCAGCCTTTTCTAGAAGTTTATCAACCTTTTCTTGAGTAGAATAGTGTAGACCTTGAAGAGTTTTGGTAGACAAAGCTGTGACTTTGAGTTGTGTCTTGAAATCAGCATTAGTGACCAACTCAACAGCTTTACCAAAATGGTCTGTCAGTACTTTAGAGCTTGGAATGAAATCAGTTTCATTCCAATTCTTGGTCCACTCCACACCTCTGTGAGTATCTTCCCAGGGAATAGGAGCAGCTTGATCAACAAACTTCTCAATTAGTGCTTCCTTTCCTAGAATGGGAGCAGGAGTATCAACAGAAACACTGTCTTCTGAACTTGAGGAAGACTCATTATCTTCTGACAGTACTAGAATGTGTGAAGCAACTGGAGATTCTGGAACAATCTCATCTAAATTCTGAGCTTTAGAATTTATCTCCAAAATTGGTGTTGTTGGTGTAGATGGTATCTCATCATCAACATTTAAAATTGGAGAATGAGTTGGAGATGTCTGAGCTACTGTAGGAGCTTCCAAATACAGAATAGTAGGAATGTGCAGCCTATTGATGTCAATTTCAGGACTTAAGCCTGAATCTTCAGCTGTAATATCTTCATAAAGAGGAGAGACTGGAGGTGTAACCACTGTATCAGGAACAGTGTCTTGGTCTTTAGCTAGAGGTGGCAGAGATTCAATGATAATTGGCTCTTTTGAGATCAGAGATTCCTGATCTCCTTCCTCGGCTTCTTCAGTATCTTCTGATGGAGGCTTAGCCAAATGCCTCTAAGCCCTCATTTTCTTTAATTTCCTTGCAAATGAAGGAGTTGCTTTATCATCAGAATTTAAATTTCTTTTCCTCTTCAAGGTATCAGAACCTTCAGCTGCAGCATTTACGTGATGGGTTGACCCTTCAGCTTCTGTATCTTTCTGGAAAACTAAATTTTCAGCTTCAATAGTCACAGGTTCTGATGCTTTAACCTGTGCTTCCTCCTCATCACCAGATTCATCCCTGAGAATGATCTTTCTTCTCTTTTGTGGAGGTTGAGGAATAGACTTTGCCCTTTTGGGCCTGGAAGGTGAATATCTGATGGTATGTGCTGATGGTTGAGGTTGAGATGATTTTGTTGGTTTGAAATATGTCCTTATGGTAGGTTGTGGTTGTGGTTGAGAAGTGGTTGGTTGTGTAGTGGTTGAAGGTTCTGATGGTGCCATTTCTGTAAGAAATAAGTGAGAAAATATATTGTGCACAAGGTGTTTGATAAAAGTCCTGTATGAAAAAGCTTCAGAGAATATTAGAGAGAGAAAGAGAATAAGAGAGATCAAGAATAGAAAAGTAGGTAAACGATTAGAAAATAATTTAACTCCTATATATATACTCTCTCCACTCAACAGTCCTTTTTAGAAGTAAAACTGAGACTTGTACACCTATCAACCAGTAAATAGTTAAAGCAGAGTTAGTGGGCACGAGAAATAAGCAATAATTAACGTGCACATGCAGTTTTTCAAGACAAACACGTTTACCACTAACCCAGATGATTATGACTGTTTTTATCTCACCTAATTATATTCTGATTAAATATGACCGTTTCAGTATTTACCAAAAATAAGTCAAGTAAAGAATAATGCCACGTAAGAATCTGAGTTTCCATCAGGATTTAATATCAGAACTTGACTATTATCAGATTTTAACGGTCATCGGAACATGGCTTCTGAACTCAAAAAGTGAATGTTTATATCTGAAATTCTTCATATAAATACTGACTTGTTTCTTCAGAGGTTAATCATCAGAACTTCCATCAGAACTTGTCCTCAGAATTTATGCAAATGACACTTAACTGTTTGTCAAAAACAACTTAATCACCACCGTAATTTTCATCATTCATATAGAGTGAGAGTGTGTGCATTAGCAAAATATCAGATAAAGATTAAAGTCTGATATACTTCAGTACATTCTAGAAATAAGGCATAACGAAGAAAAGTGCTTAAAATCTGTCATTAATAATGAAGTCTACTATAGAATCAATTTATGCAAAAGTCCACCTCAACTGTTTGTGCTCATTTTATGCATCTTTTGAAATTCCTTTTTACAGTGGCTTCTCAGTGTAAGTGAGTCACAACTGCTTATCAGAATTTATGCTATTATCAGAGTATTTCTCCAGTAATCAGAGAATGTGAAAAGTCACCAAGAAAAAATTATTTACTTTTCTAATGCATATTACTTAATACTAGCAATGCACTTGGGTATTCCCTTCCACATATTTACTCTAGATCTCAAAGGAGTACCTGACTTTAATTTTCTTTTCATTTCTTTTCTTTGGATAAGTGAGGCTTATCAGCATTTAGTTTATCCTTAAGATTTACTGACATCAGAATTTGACAGATAAAAAGCAAAAATCTAGTTTGTGACTTAGTAATAAGATACACAAAGTAAATTTGACTAAGCTCAAAATCAGAATTTGCTTGTGTTAATGAATTTCCACATAAACAACTAATTCAAACATGGGATTTCTATTATATTGAAGACTACTAGGTCAGTATCTAGCACAGTAATCCTCACTGGATTGAATAGTTGAAGGGTTTTTAGCACATAAACGCAACGAAAACGTAAATTTAAATCTTAAAAAAAACGAAACCCTCCGCAGGATCCATGCGAAAAATAATATTTAATTCGTAGTTCAGTATGTTTACCTTAAGAAGCTTTACGTTAATGGAAAGATGGAGGTCTTTAATGGCGATCCAAAAACGATGAGCGGAGATCCTTAGCAGCTGCTCCTCAAGTGTGAAACACTCCACCGGTATCCACCAAGAAAACGATGTAATGAAGGAGGAGGAGATGGAGAGAATTAGGGTTTTGTAAATCTTTTTGGTTGAGGCAAAAATAGGGTCTATAATAGTATATTTATAGGCAAAATTTTCAGCTGAAAATTTTCCCATAAAATATTATTATTATTAACCCTTTATTATTCTCACTAATAATTAAAACACCTTTTAATTATTAATCATTTTTCTAAACACTTTAGAAATAATTTTCTCACTTGATTTAATTTCCAAAAATTAAATTCTTAATTAATAATATTAAGAACTTTTTCTTAATTAATTTATAATCAATTAAATCTCATTTAATCAATTATTAAATTTTTTAATTAATTATTTATTTCATAAATAAATAATTATCAGCCATTATTAATTAATTTCTCCACCATTAAATCATTCTTTTTTATGGTGTGACCCTGTAGGTTCAATATTAAGCTGGTAGTAGAAATAAATAATAATAAAACTATTTTATCATTATTTATATAAATTCTCTAATTCATTAAATATGATTAATTAATTAATCATATTTATTCTACATCGTGAGAGATACTTCTCAGCATATCGCGACTATCCGGATAATACGAATTCACTGCTTAGAATACCAAGAACCTATTCAGTGAGTAGTTACCGTACAATTAATTCTTTCTACCCTGCATGAAACGACCGTAAAATTTTAATATAATGATTATTTATTTCTGTGCTATTTATGTGAAAGTAGAGAATAAATATAAATAATTATATATTTATTCCAGTCTGATTTATTTCAGAGGAATTGTGATAAAGTGAATTATGGATTTATTGATGCTATAATAGCATTATAAAATTTAAAGATGGAAATTTAAATGTGAAAGTGAAATGTGAAAGTGAAAATTGAAAAGTGGAAAAATGGGAATTATGGAAATATGAGAAGTTAGTTAGAAAAATAAAATATGTGATATCTATATACTAAAGTGTGGTTTAAGTGATTATTAGTATGTTTGAAATTTAATTATGTGATTATTAGAGTGCTTGGAAATTTATTTATGAAATTTTAAGTGAATATTGAAATATAAAGTGTGAATAAATGTTTATTTAAATTTCTGAAAAATAGTTGGAAAACAATAAAAATTTTATTATTATTCTACAATCATTATTTTGGTATTAAAAACTTTATAATAATGTGAAAGTGAGTATTTTGGGCTATTTCCTATTTTTAATTCGAATTAAGAACTGTTTTTGCACTTTTCGTAGTCAAGCTTGTAAAATTCATACAAAAATAACCGTGCATCAGAAAAATATTTTAAAAATATGCACACGAAGCTAATTTCGTTCTCTACATTATAAAAATATAAAATTTATAACTTACAGAACTTTCAGAACAGTTTGTATTTTATTAAAGAAACATTTTTGCATTCATTTATCAAAAGAAAACTATTAAAACAAAAATTTTTATACGTGAAATTACCAAAATACCCTTATTTTATTAAATAAAACATCAGCCTCCCTCTTTCTTTCTTCATTTTACCCGAGACATCATCCTCCCCCATCTCTTCCTCTCGGTTTTCTTTTTCCCCGGCCAAAAACCACACACACAAGCACACAACTTTTTCTTCTTCCTTTGTTGCTAGGTAAGGATCTAATCTTTTCTCTTCTTTTACATTAAACTTGTACTTTGCATGCTGGTATCCATGTGTATATATAGGTATGTGTATATTTGAGTTTGGTGTTGTTGAGGGAGAAACTAGAGTTTCATGTGATTTCACTTGAGTTTATTGAGTAATAGAGTGTTAGTGTTAGTTAATTCGAATTGCATGTCATGGATTATAGTTGCATGTTGGAAATTGGTGTCTTATGTGTGTTGTATACATGCGAGTGTATGTATATGTGAAGAATGTGTATGTATATGGTATTTATTGGTGAAAATAGTTGTTAATTTAGTGGTTTAAAGTACTAAAATTTTGTATCATGGAAGTATATATATATATATATATATATATGCGGCTTGTGTATATGTATATATGAGAGAATGGATTTCTTGATTATGTGATGTAGTTGATGGTGATAAGAGTGTTTAAGTGAATCTAATTGTTTAAAAAGTGTTGTATGTAATTAATCTCCTTTGTATGTAGTGTTCTTTTATGAATTTAAGTTCTAAACATAATTATGGCAATAAATTAGTAATGCATGCTAAGATATCTTGATGTATATTAGTTTTGATATTTGCATGTCATTGTTTTGTTGTTGCTGAGAGAAACATGTGTTTAAATGGCTTTTCTGTATGAAATTGATTGTTAATATAGTTATAAAGATATAAGGTTTAATTTCAAAGTATTAAGTTCTGTTTTCTTGCTAAATTCGTATAAAATTCATTACAGGTTGGAATGTTATTATTTCAGAGTTTCTAGAAAGATAATTCAATTCTCTACAACTTTGATTCTTTAAGTTTCTCGAAATTCTGCTTATAAGGAGGTGATTTCTACAGTTTTTGTAACCTGCCAGAAAATTTTCAAAACTGAGAGGTAGACTTTGAAAATTTATAGTAAATTAAATATTTATCAGAATATTTTGAAGAATACCATTCTGAAAAGATCTTTTCAAACTCTACATTTTGTGTTCACAACTCAGAGTCATATTCTGGGATTTAGGAGTCTTAAATGTCAAATTATTTCTGCGATCAGGGCCTGACTCTGTTCAGGCAGCCCGCATTTATCCAATTTCCAAATTCGTTATTTATCCATTTTTAATGAGCCTTACCCTTTTGGAAATATCTCAGAAGTATCTACAACTTTCATGTTTTATGATTTTTCATTTGACTTTAAACTCTTAATAGTTTATGTATAAAACATTTTGATGAGTAATCTTGTATCTAGCTTTAATATGGTAAATACGATAGAATATGTGTCTTTGTGTGATGGCGTGTGCTAGTATGTGCCTTATTGAAATTGGTTTATGTCCTTGGTTGTTAAATGTATTTGTCTATTTGGTCTGTTTTGATTGTAAACTAGTATCCATAATAATGTACTAGTTGTGTAAAGTGTTTATAAGTCAATGTACTTAGTTTTTATAAAGAGCAAGTAAGTTGAATGGTATGTTTGTGATGAAGTTTGTATAGTAGTATTATACTACTATAATATAGTATTGTAATTGTATATGAGGCTGATTGCTTGTGTTTGGGTGTCGACAATGGTCGACTGATATGTTGGAAATACAGAGGATATGCTGCCGAAATTTCGTTAAAATCTTTTAAAGATCTAACGTAGTTTGGCTAGCTATCCAATGTAGTTTCACTTATCGAGTAACTAGACTATCTTCGAAAAGCGATTACGTTTTCAAGATGCTTAAATACTATTATAGTTTCACTAGGTTAGTTGCTAGTCGAATTAAGTTATCAAATGACGATCAGTTATTCGAATCAACTTAGTTTGACTTACAATTAATTCGTCAAACTATAATATGGATTTCAAATTCTTTTAAACTTAAAGTTTGTTTTCTAAACATGATCAAATAATTTGCAAGAGAGTTTTAAATTTAAAATTTTGTTTCAAATAAGGAATTATTTCCTAAGTTTGAAATTGAAGATCGGATAGTGACTATATGTGCTATGTGACCTGTTTATGATATGTGTGCTATATATATATATGAAATAATAGTACATATATAAGTATAATGTAGGTATCGCGAAAGGGGTAGTTAAGGTAGACGTTTAAAGTGAACGTCGAACTGTATTTAGAATGATTCTGAAATAGAGTTCTTACTCGTGTAGAGTTAAAGAGTGAGTACGCAAGCGTAGGAAAGGAAAAAGTTAAAGCTAAGATCCAGTGAAGATTGTGGTTAGACAGGACTGTGACAGTGTGATACTTTTGAGAGGTAAGTAACGAAACCTCAATTGCTCTCTCTCTCTTACTTATATTCCTACCTGTTGATTTAAATTTTGAATACCATATCTCAGCCATTGATAAATAAGCCTGTTTTCTTTATATTATCAAATGCTCACAATTTCATTCATTATGAGAACCTTTTGGTTCATTATTGATAATACCTATGTTTGAACCCATTGCGTTCTTTTTTTATACTTGATACTTGACATGATATCCCTGAGTTTCAAAAATGAACTTAAATATGATTTCAGACTTTCCAATAAGGTCTTATTTCATCAAAAGGTTGGTAAAGCTTAAAATTGAAAGATATTTTCATAAATGATATAGGAATTCCGTCAAAAATATTTTCTACGGATTCCTATAGATTGGAGGCGTAAGTGGCCGAGTGACGCCGGTCCAACATTTTTGGTTGTGTTGCGCTAGCAATGGCAATAAGTCTAGCTGACTAGTTTTGGAACTAGTCTTATGGGACCCTATATACATGGAAGCTCAGAAGGACGATTAGGTCCTGATGTGAGGCATTACGTGGCTGATCACCCGTATTGTCTATGACATTGTGGGAAAACTCCAATCAAAAGATATGTTTTGAAATAAAGATTTCCTTAGAAAATGTTTGCTTGAAAAGGTTTTTGAAAAGATGTTAGAAAGAATTTTATGAAGAGTTTTGAAAGAAAACTTGAATTTTAAACTGACGATAAGGAATTTTTCTATAATTCCTTTCCTTATTCCTTATATTGGATTTCCATTTGAATATCATAGTTGGCCTTGATACATATTGATCCCTGATAGCTTAACTGTTTTAATGTTATTGTTACTTGCTGAGCTTTTGTAGCTCATGTTGCTTTGTTAACTAAATTTTACAGTTAAGCTCGAGTATGGTTGGATTTAGAAGGTCAGCTAGGAATAATGCTAACTTTGGACCTTCGCGCACTGTTAAATTCGCTATGACATCGCAGGTAGCTAGAAAGGGGGTAGATCAGTGGCACCTTCTATATGAAGTTATCTTTTGTATTTAGAAAAGATTGTAATAGCATCATGTTGTGTAGTTAGATGTAACTTGTTTCATACCTTAACCCGTATTAGATCCTATAGCTGTGCAAGGGGCCATGGCATTATGTTTATGATTCTGTTTTATATTATTGTAATTTGTAGCATGGCGACTCCTCAATCTAGGACCCTGATTGTGAGGGTGTCACAGTTTGGTATCAGAGCTACAACTTTTGGTCACTGAAACAAGTCAGGATTAGGTGGGTTGTAGGAATGTTAAGTTAGGATTAAGTTTTAAACTATATAGAGTTTAGGTTGGGATTGTAGGATATAGTCTCAACTTTAAGATCTCTACGATATGATGGCTTTAGAATTTAAGATAACCTTTTTCGTTTCACCTTGCATACCTATATTATCGCAGATGCCGGATAGCAGCATCAGTGATGATAAATCGGATAGGACTTCTCCTACCGACCCTTCAGCCTTAGCGTCTAGTCATGAGTACGAGTCTGAGATTGATTTTGAGGAAGAAATTGTGTGGCAGCCGGTCAGATCGACTACCGGGACTCTTGTCTTACCAGCTATGGAACCTGTTTCGGCCCCTGTGACAATTCTAGTTCCACAAATTCCCTACTACATTTATGCGAAGCTATCACGCGACCGAGAAATGGTGTTTGGACAAGGTTCAGAATTAAGATCCTTAGTTAATCAGATGTCTAATGAGACTAGGCAATGGGTAGACGAATCTGAAAGTGAGTGGGTATCTAGGATTGAACGTCTAGAAGAGATGGCATGTGGTCGTCTTCGGGAAGGATCATCTGTTTACACTTCTTGGGAAAGGACTGGGAGACTGATGAAGTTGGAAAGATGGATGTGGACTGTGTTAAGAATTGCTCGACAAAGGAGATATTAAGCTATTGGGAAAAGAAGTTGTTGGCGTGGTACTCTGCTCAGTTAGTAGAACTTGTTTAAATACTATTTTACGTCAGTATCGGATGGTTCTAAGTTAATCTTTTCAGATGTGTAGGTCACCATTGATTTCGATAATTTCCTTGTTGTTGTCTAGCAGCTTGTGACAGTTGGGGTTGTTTTTCCCATTATTTTACCCCTTCGACTAATCGTCGGACTGTTGTTTTCTCTCCTGTTATTTTTGAACTCAAGTGTTGGAACCATAACTTTTACCTTTACAGATGTACGCCCTTTTTTCATATTCGTTGAACACCTTACTATTTCCTCCATATATAACTTTTATATACCCACCTTAACATTCCAAAATTGTTTTATTACCAATAAACCATACCTTATTATTTCCTTGAGAAAAGCGAGCAACTTATAGGGTAATAAGGCTGCATGAGTTAAATCTTTTTATTGTACTAAAAAGATAGAATTAAATCCTTTTACAAGGATAGAAATTACATGGTTTCTTAAGCATGTAGCATATTGCTTAGTAAGTTGCTTGTTTACTCGTCAAGAGGATATCGCTCTCAAGCCAATTTCTCAAACCTATAACACTGGAAGTTTGGAGTCAAACTGACCCTACCATAACCCAAATTTTATAACCAGTCTGATAATAACTGATGCTTTGACACAACAATAACAACAGCGTCAAGCCGTAAGTGGTAAGTTTTACATCCTCATAAGATGCCAAATTCCCATAGGCTCAGAAAATTGTGGAATTGACCAAAGCCAGAGTTTGGCTTTAGTAAATACATAAAACTTTTGGCATGGTTAAAGTTGGTGAAGATCAAAAGATAGAGTTTTCAAGTTGGTTTCTAGTGGAAATCAGTTAGAGAAATGGAAAGAGAAAGTACGATGACATGGTAGAGATTTACGGAGCCGTTTCTAGTAAAGGATACACAAGACTGTATGAAGGAGCACTTAGGGGGTAAAACTTTGAATTTGAAAATAAGAAAATATAAGCAAAGCGGTTATAAGCCCAAGATTACTGATTTAACATAAATGGTGTCAGAAATAGGCTTTTAAGGATGTAAAAAGAGCCAAGAGCTTCAAGCATCAGATTAAGCAGCAGGTTAGAAGCTGGATGGCTGTATTTGAACTTCGAACTTATGTGAGCAGTGGTTTATAAGGCTGTGATTATAAAAGGAGAAAGTAAGTGATCTAGGGAAGAAAATAAATATAGATAAAGTTGAAGAAAATAAAATGGATTACTTTACTGAGAAATGAACGAGTATAAGTGTAAGAGTGGATCCAGATTTTTACTTGTAACATGTGTGGGATGGTGGTCTATTCTATAAGGTATTTTAAGAGACTACTCCAAACAACTAAAATTTCAAGGTGTCATAAGGCCATCACGAGCATCGGAATTTTTAGGTAAGGACCTTCATTATATTTAAGAAAGATATAATTCAAAATGTGGAAGTGGTAATAGGAACGCTGTAATTTAAGATCAACCGTTATGACCAAATTTGGTTATAAGAGTAGTCGATCAGGACAGAGTTCACGTTGGTCAGGTATGTTAACATTTTGACATTAAGATAACAGATTGTTCTTTCATCGTGAATATGATATCTTCCAAATTAAGAAAAATTTGATAGAACCCTAGGAATGGATTTGTTATAGGATTATGATGCACAAATAAGTACAAGAAGAAACAGATTAACATGAAGTCTATGAATGACGAGGAAGTTATACTTCAAGGACAAAAGCACGTTAAAGAAATTCAGACCCTTATTTTAAGTTAAAAGGATTGTGAAGACGAGGATGTGAAGCCTATGCGTGTCACACATGTAGTGAATATCCGTCAAGAAATACTCAGGATTGAAGAAATCCTCATGATTAAAGAGGTCAAGGTGTGTTTACAGATTAGCAACTTTTCTTATCTCATATTAGAGAAGTGAATTTTTAGTGCGATACCTAGAATTAAATCAGTGGCAAAAGACTACACAGAGTGGTACTATTGAAATGAGAAGACTGACAATTCGACTGCCAGAAATTTTGGATAAAGGAGTTATAAGGCTTAGTATATCGATTATGGAAAGCTCAATTAGACAATCAAGCATAAGTAACTGAAATGATGATTGAGTTGAACTGTTGGGAAGAGCAACATACTTCTCTATGGTTGATTTAAGAATGGAGTTACTATCAAGTAGAAATTAAGTTTGAAAATCTGCTAGAGACAGTAATTTATACAAGGCTTTAATAATGTGTTATTTATTCAAATACGTAGGGTGAGTACACCAAACACTGGAAGGATGACTTGATGATCCTAAGAAAAGAAAAGAATAGCTGTATGTGAAGTTTTTAAATTTTGAGTTATTAAAGAAATAGGTAGCCGTGAGGGAATCAACGTAAATTCCACAAGTGTTGAAATTTAAATGAAGTGAGAAATGATAGAGATATCTACGGAAACAAGGAACTTTAGTAATGGCCAACTCTTATAAGGAAATTGTTTAAGAAAGATAATGACATCAGTGACAATGACAATAAGGAGGAGGGAAAAGTTTGATTAGAAAGATAAGCATGAGAGAAAAAAATTTTAGTTAAGGAAAGGGTTAGTGTCCTAACCGTGTTGGTTCTACTAGGTGATCGAGACAATCTTGCGATTTATAATGGTATTTCTTATAATGGGTTAGAATGCATTTTGGTACAATATGGTCAGGTTATTGAGTATAGTTACCGAACAGCGAAAGTCTTGCAAGTAAAATCATTTAGCAAATGATTTGAAACTAACAGAAACTTGAGTGCCCCAAGATTTGGAGACATTTATTCGTATAGAAACAAGTAAGAAAACCCGTATGGATTAAAGGAGCCAGAAGTTTTGTCTTTATATAGAAATGACTTAATATAAGACAAGAACGATGGTAGAAATCGATCAAGTTAGTACACTTCTAATAGGTTAATGAAACGTTTCTACAAGACAACTAGATGAGGATAATAGTCATGTGGTATGGGGTTTCAGAGTGTATTGCGAAAGGTATAGGCACAGAATTACTCAAAGACTTTGGAATAAGTTTCAAGTTTGTGTAAACACTAAAATGTAGATGAGAACAATTCATCGTCAATGAGTGCATCTTCAAAAGAAAGGATGATTCAGACAGGGGATGATATACTAAGAGTGGACGTCTTATACAGTAAATAAAACTAAGGATGAACATCCGTCGTTAGTGGATTTATGCCATAGCAAATGTAATGCGAATATTGGTATATCACCTTATGGGCTCTATATGTAAGAAGACCATTAATGTCATCAAACGAACCTAGATAGATTTTGATCTATGAGTGTATTACGAGGAAAGAGCGATTCAGAAGCTCCGAGTGTGAATAACGTGGAAAGAGGTTATTGCTGCAAATATTCATGTTGGTGAGTTTCCGTGATTGATGGAAAAGAAGTAATGAATCTGGTATGAAAAGCTACATTGATGTGGATGTGTAATCCACTCTTGAGATACGAAAGAATGGGTTACAGTTATTATACGAGTACGAGTATGAGAAATCTATGAAAATGACCAATGATAAATTTCTCTTCTACCACTCTAAAGTGTAATTTTTATTATTTTCTAAAAGTATCCAAAATCTGTTCTATACTTCCAACTCCCTTCGAACATCTTTTGTTTCCTTGAAAATTTGGCATCTGATTGAGACAAACAATACACGTACTGTGGCTGTTTGTCTTCGTGAAAAATAGTTTGGTGGGACGCCACCTAAATGTGTGTTGTGAACTGTATGCTACTAAGACTAGCCATCTTAAGTACTAATATGGTTGTTCTCAATCATGTCATTATCATTTTCATTCTTTTCTTCTTGATCATTGAACCTTAGTTCCAATCAACTATTCTGAAACAATGTGTTTCATCGACAAACTTTTGAATCAAGAATTGGCGCAAGTGAGAATTTTGCATTTTATATTCCTTACCTTCAATCTAAAAATGTTGAAGTATAGACTAACCATCAGACGAGATTCTGTGCATCAGGATTTACGCAAAGTTTTGAAGGACAAGATAAGTCGTGTTTGAGATGATATTATCTCTGCACATAACCCATGTTCACATTATATTGTGTAATGGTTCTTAAACTTTAGGATTCCAATTGCAGACCATGAAAGAGAATATGGATACTTAAGGATTTAGCTCGTCTTATGAGGAACATCCGATAAAGATGGTAGATCGGAGAGAAAAGCGCTTAGGAATAAATTTTGTGTCCCTAGTCAAAATTTTGTGGAGAAATCCTCTTGTGGAAGAGTTCACATGGGAACTTGAGAGTGAAATGCTCGAGAAGTATCCCTAATTGTTTACTTAGGCGTGATTCCGGGGACAGAATCCTTTAAGGGGGGAAGAATGTAACGACCGTAAAATTTTAATATAATGATTATTTGTTTCTGTGCTATTTATGTGAAAGTAGAGAATAAATATATATATAATTATATATTTATTCTAGTCTGATGTATTTCAGAGGAATTGTGATAAAGTGAATTGTGGATTTATTGATGCTATAATAGCATTATAAAATTTAAAGATGGAAATTTAAATGTGAAAGTGAAATGTGAAAGTGGAAATTGAAAAGTGGAAAAGTGGGAATTATGGAAATATGAGAAGTTAGTTAGAAAAATAAAATATGTGATATATATATGCTAAAGTGTGGTTTAAGTGATTATTAGTATGTTTGAAATTTATTTATGTCATTATTAGAGTGCTTGGAAATTTATTTATGAAATTTTAAGTGAATATTGAAAAATAAAGTGTGAATAAATGTTTATTTAAATTTCTGAAAAATAGTTGGAAAACAATAAAAATTTTATTATTGTTCTAAAATCATTATTTTGGTATTAAATACTTTATAATAATGTGAAAGTGAATATATTGGGCTATTTCCTATTTTTAATTCGAATTAAGAACTGGTTTTGCACTTTTCATAGTCAAACTTGTAAAATTCATACAAAAATAACTGTGCATCAGAAAAATATTTTAAAAATATGCACGTGAAGCTAATTTCATGCTCTACATTTTAAAAATATAAATTTTATAACTTACAGAACTTTCAGAACATTTTGTATTTTATTAAAGAAACGTTTTTGCATTCATTTATCAAAAGAAAACTATTAAAACAAAAACTTTTATACGTGAAATTACCAAAATACCCTTGTTTTAATAAATAAAACATCAGCCTCCCTCTTTCTTTCCTCATTTTACCCGTGACATCATCCTCCCCCATCTCTTCCTCTCTGTTTTCTTTTCCCCCGGCCAAAAACCACACACACAAGCACACAACTTTGTCTTCTTCCTTTGTTGCTAGGTAATGATCTAATATTTTCCCTTCTTTTACATTAAACGTGTACTTTGCATGCTGGTATCCGTGTGTATGTATAGGTGTGTGTATATTTGAGTTTGGTGTTGTTGAGGGAGAAACTAGAGTTTTATGTGATTTCACTTGAGTTTATTGAGTAATAGAGTGTTAGTGTTAGTTAATTCGAATTGCATGTCATGGATTATAGTTGCATGTTGGAAATTGGTGTCTTATGTGTGTTGTATACATGCGGGTGTATGTATATGTGAAGAATGTGTATGTATATGGTGTTTCTTGGTGAAAATAGTTGTTAATTTAGTGGTTTAAAGTACTAAATTTTTGTATCATGGAAGTATATATATAAATATGCGGCTTGTGTATATGTATGTATATATGAGAGAATGGATTTCTTGATTATGTGATGTAGTTGATGGTGATAAGAGTGTTTAAGTGAATCTAATTGTTTAAAAAGTGTTGTATGTAATTAATCTCCTTTGCATGTAGTGTTCTTTTATGAATTTAAGTTCTAAACATAATTATGGCAATAAATTAGTAATGCATGCTAAGATATCTTGATGTATATTAGTTTTGATATATGCATGTCGTTGTTTTGTTGTTGTTGAGAGAAACATGTGTTTAAATGGCTTTTCTGTGTGAAATTGATTGTTAATATAGTTATAAAGATATAAGGTTCGATTTCAAAGTATTAGGTTATGTTTTCTTGCTAAATTCGTATAAAATTCATTACAGGTTGGAATGTTATGATTTCAGAGTCTCTAGAAAGATAATTCAATTCTCTACAACTTTGATTCTTTAAGTTTCTCGAAATTCTGCTTATAAGGAGGTGATTTATGCAGTTTTTGTAACCTGCCAGAAAATTTTCAAAACTGAGAGGCAGACTTTGAAAATTTATAGTAAATTAAATATTTATCAGAAAATGTTGAAGAATACCATTCTGAAAAGATCTTTTCAAACTCTACATCTTATGTTTACAACTCAGAGTCAAATTCTGGGATTTAGGAGTCTTAAATGTCAAATTACTTCTGCGATCAGGGCCTGACTCTGTTCAGGCAACCCACATTTATCCAATTTCCAAATTCGTTATTTATCCATTTTTAATGAGCCTTACCCTTTTGGAAAGATCTCAGAAGTATCTACAACTTTCATGTTTTATGATTTTTCATTTGACTTTAATATAATATAGTAAATTGGCATTTTTTTGAGATGGTCTGGTTATACTTTAAACTCTTAATAGTCTATGTATAAGACATTTTGATGAGTAATCTTGTATCTAGCTTTAATATGGTAAATACGATAGAATATGTGTGTTTGTGTGATGGCGTGTGCTAGTATGTGCCTTATTGAAATTGGTTTATGTCCTTGGTTGTTAAATGTATTTGGCTATTTGGTCTGTTTTGATTGTAAACTAGTATGCATAATAATGTACTAGTTGTGTAAAGTGTTTATAAGTCAATGTACTTAGTTTTTATAGAATAATTTATTATTTACTTGTTTATTCTTGAAATAGTATAAAGAGCAAGTAAGTTTAATGGTATGTTTGTGATGAAGTTTGTATAGTAGTATTATACTACCATAATATAGTATTGTGATTGTATATGAGGCTGATTGCTTGTGTTTGGGTGTCGACAATGGTCGACTGGTATGTTGGAAATACAGAGGATATGGTGCCGAAATTTCGTTAAAATCTTTTAAAGATCTAACGTAGTTTAGCTAGCTATCCAATGTAGTTTCACTTGTCGAGTAACTAGACTATCTTCGAAAAGCGATTACGTTTTCAAGATGCTTAAATACTATTATAGTTTTACTAGGTTAGTTGCTAGTCGAATTAAGTTATTAAATGGCGATCAGTTATTCGAATCAACTTAGCTTGACTTAAAATTAATTCGTCAAACTATAATATGGATTTCAAATTCTTTTAAACTTAAAATTTGTTTTCTAAACATGATCAAATAATTTGCAAGAGAGTTTTAAATTTAAAATTTTATTTCAAATAAGGAATTATTTCCTAAGTTTGAAATTGAAGATCGGATAGTGACTATATGTGCAATATGTGTTATGTGCTATATGACCTGTTTATGATATGTGTGCTATATATATATGTGAAATAATAGTACATATATAAGTATAATATAGGTATCTCGAAAGGGGTAGTTAAGGTAGACGTTTAAAGTGAACGTCGAACTGTATTTAGAATGATTCTGAAATAGAGTTCTTACTCGTGTAGAGTTAAAGAGTGAGTACGCAAGCGTAGGAAAGGAAAAAGTTAAAGCTAAGATCCAGTGAAGATTGTGGTTAGGCAGGACTGTGATAGTGTAATACTTTTGAGAGGCAAGTAACGAAACCTCAATTGCTCTCTCTCTCTCTCTCTTACTTATATTCCTGCCTGTTGATTTAAATTTTGAATACCATATCTCAGCCATTGATAAATAAGCCTGTTTCCTTTATATTTTCAAATGCTCACAATTTCATTCATTATGAGAACCTTTTGGTTCATTGTTGATAATACCTATGTTTGAACCCATTGCGTTTTTTTTTATACCTGATATTTGATATGATATCCCTGAGTTTCAAAAATGAACTTAAATATGATTTCAGACTTTCCAATAAGGTCTTATTTCATCAAAAGGTTGGTAAAGCTTAAAATTGAAAGATATTTTCATAAATGATATAGGAATTCCGTCAAAAATGTTTCCTACGAATTCCTATAGATTGGAGGCGTAAGTGGCCGAGTGACGCCGGTCCAGCATTTTTGGTTGTGTTGCGCTAGCAATGGCAATAAGTCTAGCTGACTAGTTTTGGAACTAATCTTAGGGGACCCTATATACATGGAAGCTCAGAAGGATGATTAGGTCCTGATGGGAGGCATTACGTGGCTGATCACCCGTATTGTCTATGACGTTATGGGAAAACTCCAATCAAAAGATATGTTTTGAAATAAAGATTTCCTTAGAAAATGTTTGCTTGAACAGGTTTTTGAAAAGATGTTAGAAAGAATTTTATGAAGAGTTTTGAAAGAAAACTTGAATTTTGAACTGACGATAAGGAATTTTTCTATAATTCCTTTCCTTATTCCTTATATTGGATTTTCATTTGAATATCATAGTTGGACTTGATACCTATTGATCCCTGATAGCTTAACTTTTTAATATTATTGTTACTTGCTGAGCTTTTGTAGCTCATGTTGCTTTGTTATCTAAATTTTACAGTTAAGCTCGAGTATGGTTGGATTTAGAAGGTCAGCTAGGAATAATGCTAACTTTGGACCTTCGCACACAGTTAGATTCGCTATGACATCGCAGGTAGCTAGAAAGGGGGTAGATCAGTAACTTGTTTAGAAAAGATTGTAATAGCATCATGTTGTGTAGTTAGATGTAATAGCATCATGTTGTGTAGTTAGATGTAACTTGTTTCATACCTTAACCTGTATTAGATCCTGTAGCAGTGCAAGGGGCCATGACATTATATTTATGATTCTGTTTTATATTATTGTAATTTGTAGCATGGTGACTCCTCAATCTAGGCCCCTGATTGTGAGGGTGTCACACTGCAATGTCATGATTAAATACAAGGCATGGAACTTGTGTCAAGCCTATCTTATTTAATCACTTGCTTTCCCATTCACTATGCTTAGTTCTATTTAATGTAAATTAGAAACTCCATTCTAATTTCATTCACTCTGGCCAGAGATTCCTGAACTAACATAAGTGGATCAGCAATGAACATTCTCTTCCTACACTGGAAGGGGTAGATCCTTTATTGATCATACACTATCTTCGTGTGCAAATTCCTATACCCAGTAGAGCTCTTATAATTGTCCCTTGAGACTAAGAACTAAACCAAAGCATAGTTCAGTGTACACAAGATGACTATGATGACCTCAAGTCTAAGGATACTTTTACAACTATCACTATGTGAACAACTACTGACACGTGAGTGAACTCCATCAGTTGTTCAGCTGTGTGAGTCATGTTCGGTGAACTTATTCTATAATAAGCACCTACATACTAGCTATAGTGTCACCACACAAATGTCTATAAGAACAGACATCCTTCATAATGAAGCAAGCATAGTATGTACCGATCTTTGCGGATTATTAATTACCAGTTAGTAATCCTACGACCAGGAACTATTTAAGTTTAGAGTTATCATCTTATAGGTCTCATTATTATGATCTCATCATAATCCATAAAAAGCTTTATTCTAAACTGTGGTATATCTTATTTAAACATTTAAATAGATAGAGCCCGCAATAAAAACAAAACAAGTCTTTTGTTAATATCAATGAAATCAAAACAGATTACATAAAAGTTATTCCTAAATTCTCATACATGATTGGACTTAGGACATATCTCTTTCAATAGTCACAAAACATTCAAATCACTATCAGAGTATATAGATTCACATCAGATAACAATCAGCATTTAATGTATTTCAATTTAAGTACAGATTACATGAAGATAAGACAATCTATAAACACTTATCATAAAGTCTGATGTATGAGAAAAAAACTAAGCAGATTTAGAGAAAGAACCTGAAACCATTCCAAGTTCATTTACCAGTCTTATAAAAGTAGCTTCACATAGTGGTTTTGTGAAGATATCTGCCAGTTGTTGATCTGTTGGAACAAAATGCAATTTCATTGTACCTTCCATCACATGTTCCCTTATGAAATGGTACATTATGCTGATGTGCTTTGTCATTGAGTGTTGAACTGGATTACTTGTCATAGCAATAACACTTTGATTATCAAGTAAATAGATATTTTAGAAAATTCTAACCCATAATCCAGTAACTGATTCTTCATCCAAAGAATCTGTGCACAAAAGCTTCCTGCAGCAATATATTCTGCTTCTGCAGTTGACGTGGAAATTGATTTATGTTTCTTGCTAAACCAAGAAACCAATCTGCCTCCAAAAAATTGGCAGCTTCCACTTGTGCTTTTCCTGTCTATTTTGCATCCTGCAAAATCTACATCTGAGTAACCTATTAGCTTAAAATCTGGTTCTCTAAGATACCACAATCCTAGATCAGCTGTACCCTTGAGGTACTTGAAAATTCTTTTCACAACTATTATATGAGGTTCTCTTGGATCAGCCTGAAATCTTGCACAAAGACAGGTAGCATACATGATATCAGGTCTACTAGCAGTTAAATAGAGTAATGAGCCAATCATACCTCTGTAGTTAGTAATATCTACTGATGAACCAGTATCTTTATCTAACTTGGTTGCAGTGGCCATGGGAGTGGATGCAGTTGAACAGTCTTGCATTCCAAATTTCTTTAGTAAATTTCTGGTGTACTTGGATTGACATATTAAAGTACCTTCTTCATTTTGCTTGACTTGAAGTCCCAGAAAATAACTAAGTTCTCCCATCATACTCATTTGATATCTTGACTGCATTAGCTTTGCAAACCTTTCACAGAGTTTGGCATTTGTAGAACCAAATATGATATCATCAACATATATCTATACTAAAAGTAAGTCCTTTCCATGGTTGAGGTAGAACAGTGTTTTATCAATTGTACCCCTGTGAAATCCACTTTCCAGAAGGAATTGAGCTAAAGTCTCATACCATGCTCTAGGAGCTTGCTTAAGGCCATAAAGTGCTTTGTCAAGCCTGTAGACATGATTTGGAAATTTTGAATCTACAAAGCTTGGATGTTGTTCCACATAAACCTCTTCTTCCAATTCTCCATTGAGAAAAGCATTTTTCACATCCATTTGAAAGACTTTAAACTTTTTGTGAGCAGCATAAGCCAAAAAGATTCTTATGGCTTCCAATCTTGCAACTGGTGCAAATGTTTCATCATAATCAATACCCTCCTGTTGAGAGTAGCCTTTAGCAACCAGCCTTGCTTTGTTCCTTGTAATTATGCCATCACTGTCAGTTTTGTTTCTGAATACCCATTTTGTGCCAATAATAGATCTGTTCTTTGGTCTTGGCCCTAGGGTCCAAACTTTATTTCTTTCATATTTCATTTAACTCTTCCTGCATTGCTTGCACCCAATCAGCATCTTGAAGAGCTTTATCCACTTTCTTTGATTCAGTCTGAGATAGAAAAGAATGATAGAGACATTCATTTGATGTTGCAGTTTTAGTTCTGACACCTGCTTCGGGATCTCCAATTATTAAGTCAGGTGTATGTGATTTGGTCCACTTCCTTGCAGATGGAAGTTGATTTCTAGAACTGGATCCTCCCCCATGATCCATGTTATGTCCATCAGCATTTTCTGATGCTCCCCCTATATTTATGCTCTCTGAGACTTCAGAATTTGAGTTGGTTCCTTCAGGATTTGAAGAATCAGAGTTTCCAGAATTATCAGAACTTGGCTCATCAGGACTTAATGAATCAGAACTTGAAGAGCCAGTGACAGGTTCTGATGCTTCTTGAGAGTCTTAAGTTGTGGTAGGATCTTCAGCTTGCTCCCCCTGGACAGGTGCATTTTCCTTTGGAGTTGTTACCACAGTTTCAATGACATCAGAACTTAACCCGTCAGAACTTACAGGATCAGAGTTTGTCATCAGAATTTACAGTATCAGAGTTTAAATCTTCATTTTCAAATCTCAGCTGATCATGATCATTGAAATCTTCAAGTCCAGTAATCTTCTTATCATCAAAAGATACATTGATAGATTCAATGACAACCCTTGTTCTTAAATTATAGACTTCGAAGGCTTTTGTGGAAAGTGGATATCCAACAAAAATTCCTTCATCAGCTTTTAGATCAAATTTTGACAGTTGTTCAGGATGAGTCTTAAGAACAAAACACTTACATCCAAATACATGAAAGTATTTCAGATTTGGCTTCTTTTTCTTCACCATCTCATATGGTGTTTTTCCATGCTTGTTTATGAGTGTTGCATTTTGTGTAAAACAAGCAGTCTGCACAGCTTCAGCCCAAAAGTAGGTTGGTAGCTTTGTTTCATCAAGCATAGTTCATGCAGCTTTAATGAGAGTCCTGTTTTTTCTTTCTAAAACTCCATTTTGCTGTGGAGTTCCAGGTGCAGAAAATTCATGTTTGATTCCATACTTCCATACTCTTTGTAGAACTCTTCCATGATTGAATTCTTGAACTCAGTGCCATTATCACTTCTTATAATTTTAACAGAATCTTTGACCAACTTATCCAGCTGTCTCACATGATCAGTTAGAGTAGATGCAGTTTCATTCTTCTTGTGCAAGAAATATACCCAAGTGTGCCTTATGAACTCATCCACTATAACCACAACATATTTCTTCTTTGCAATAGACATGACATTGACTGGACCAAATAGATCAATATGCAGTAAGTGATAAGGCTCAAGAATTGAAGATTCAGTTTTGCTCTTGAATGAAGATTTTCTTTGTTTTGCCTTTTGACAAGAATCACAAAGGCCATCAGGAGCAAATACTGATTTTGGCAGTCCTCTCACAAGATCTTTCTTTACTAGATCATTTATGTTGTTGAAATTTAAATGAGAGAGTCTTTTATGCCAATTCCAGCTTTTTTCAATTGATGCTCTACTCATCAGACAAATTGCAGAACCATCAGTACTTGTTGAAAGTCTGGCTTCATAAATATTACCATGCCTGTAACCTTTCAGAACCACTTTTCCTGTAGAATTGCTTACAACTTCACAGTGTTCTTCAAAGAAATCCACATGATAACTTCTGTCACAGATTTGACTCACACTTAGCAGATTGTGTTTAAGTCCTAAGACAAGAGCTACTATTTCAATGATGAAATTCCCAAGATTTTTATTGCCATATCCCAGAGTTTTTCCCATGTTGCCATCTCCATAATAAATTCCTGGGCCAGCTTTCTCCACAAAGTCTGATAGCAGGGCTTTATTTCCAGTCATATGTCATGAACATCTACTGTCCAGCACTAGGATATTTTTCCTGTTGCCCTGCAATCACAAAGACCACTAATGGTTAGTTTTAAGGACCCAGACTTGCTTGGATCCTTTGGCATTTTTAAGTTTGTTAGCATTTGCAGCGGATTTAATTTCAGAGTTTATGGTAACATGCTGTTTATTAGGACTTATATCAGACTTTGCATCAGACTTTACACTAGAAGGAATAATACTAACTTTCTTTAAAGAAGGTTTTATTTGATAATAATCATAGTACATACTATGATATTCCTTACAAGTATAAATGGAATGCCATAAACTACACAATAAAAACAAGGATTTTGTGGTTTAAACCTAACAGACTGTCTCTTAACTCCTGATCTAGGAGGTAAAGAGTTTATATCCTTATTCTTCCTGCAAAAGAAGCAAGATGGTTAGAGTTTCCATGGTTTTAATATTTCTTTCTAGGAGCATTAGGATCAGGCATATAATTATTGCTTTTATTCACACCTTCCTTTTCATTCCTATTTTTCCTAGCTTTCTTTACCTTGTTGACATTTCTAATTTCTTTCAGCTTATGCTTAAGCTGCTTCTTTGGAACTAAGCCTATGTTAACCTCAGCTTGTTTATCCTGTTCCAATTTGTCAGAAGTTGACTTTTCCTGAACTTTTGTCATAGACTCTTTCATCTTTTCAGAATCAGACTTTACAGTTTTTACTACAAACTTAACAGGATTTACCTTTGGCTTAGCAGTCTGTTTAATAATAATTCACTTATTTGTACAGTTCCTTTTTCACTTTTATCATCTCCATAACCTAAGCCCTCTTTCCAGTTTCTACTACTTAATAAATTCTGAGTTGTTCTGCCAGAGTTAGTCCAAGTTCTGATAATCTCACTTTTCTTTTCAAAGTCAGGTTTTAGAGATTCATTCAATTTTAACACTTCATCTATAACATATAAAGCATCATCTTTTACTTTCTTAGTTTGATGAAGTAAAACTAACTCCTTTTCTAAATAATTATTCCTCTTTTTATAAGCAAGATTTTCAGATGTTAAGCTTTCACATGTTAAAGTCTGATCTCTATAACTAATGAACATGGTTTTAAGATATAATCTCAACTCAGTAATATCATCAGTATGAAAGGCATAAGTTGTTTTAGGTACCTTCAATTCAGCAGTTTCAGGGCTGCTGTCAGCATTTGCCATCAGGGCATAGTTCACCTCATGTTTAGAATCTGAAGTGTCTGTCCAGCTTTTCTTCTTTGTGACAAGTGTCTTGCCTTTGTCACTTTTTCCTCTCTTGCAGTCAGGAGATATGTAGCCTCTTTCACCACAATTGTAGCATTTGACATTTGAGTTATCTCCTCTGTCAGACTTTGCACCTTTGCCTTCAGACTTTCTGAACCCTTTCTTATCAGAACTTACACCTTTCCTGGAAAACTTCTTTCCCTTTCTGAATTTCCTGTAGGCTATCTTTGTGATACCCTTCACCATAAGAGCACACAATTTCATCATCTCTTCATCAACATCTATTTTAGGTAAACTTTCAGTTTCTGAATCATCATCATCAGAATATGATGACTCTGAATCAGACTTTATGATGAGAGCCTTTCCTTTGCCCCGCTTTGAGGCAAAAACTTTAGGAGATTCCTCCTTAGCCTTAAGAGCAACTGTCCTTGACTTTCTTCCATGCATCTTGCTCCTTTGATCCATCTCAAGTTCATAAGTCTTGAGCATACCATAAATTTCATTAAGAGTAGTTTCAGTAAGGTCATAGTTGTCTCTTATGGTAGTAGACTTCAAATCCCAATTTTCAGGAAGAACTAAAAGGAATTTTAGATTTGAATCTTCAAGATCATATTCATTGTCCACCAGTGACAGATCATTCAAAAGTTTGACAAACCTTTCATATAAGTCAGTTAATGACTCATCAGCTATTGAGTCAAAGTGCTCATACTCTTGAGTGAGTATAGTCCTCTTGTTCTTCTTGATTGCATCAGTTCCCTGACATCTTGTCTCCAGAGCTTCCCATATCTCCTTTGCAGTCTTGCAATGTATTACCCTATTTGACATGACATTATCAATGGCACAATGCAGCAAATGCCTTACCTTTGCATCCTTGGCAATATATGAGATGTCTTCCGCTGTGTACTCACCTTTCTCCTTTGGTATGGTCTTTCCGTGTTTATATAGTACACAGTTGCAAGATAACTTCTAATTGATATGGAATATAATTCTGTCTCATAAAATATATCAATCAGATATCTTCTACAAGTCTTTCGGTCTTCTAACTCTTTCCATGCATATCTTCTTTTGTTTTAGTCTCGATCTTCTACTGTAAATCGGCTTCCTTCCTTATATGAAAGTCTTCTCGCACTTAATTTCTGATATGACCTTAAGTTCTGATATTAAGTTCTGACTTCCAGTAAGTCCTGATTTCAGTAAGTCCTGATATGACCTGTTTGTTAAGATCTGAAAACTAAACATGAATCATATTAGACATGACATCTCAAATATATCTAACAATCTGAGTTGTAGTTGTATGCTTTTTGAGAATTTGGTCTTCTTTTTCCTCATCATTAAAGTTCAATTTCCTCTTGAAATGGAGTTTGTATCTGAATCTTCTTTTCTGCTATGATTCTTCTTGCACTTTCAGATCCTTAGGTTCAGCAATTACAGTTGGTTGTACATGAATTTCTGTTATGGTTTTTACAGCTTGAAGCTTGGCCAAGATAGCAGCTTTCTTCTTCTTTTGTTTAAGTTTTTTAGCATCCAAAGCAACTTGCTTCTTTTCTTGCCTGATTCTCTCTTTCTCTTCCTTCTTAGCTTCCACAAACATGGGGTGTCCAGCCACCACATAAATTTCCTTACCATTTCTGTAAATCTTTGCTAATCTTCTTTTTAGTACTGAATTAGTTGGATCTTTGTAGAAGGCAATTGACCTAATTAGCAGCTTCTTCTCTTCAGGCCTAGGTGTCTCATACACAGTATCTATAGGATTTTTTTTTCTGAAAACTTTGAATAGTTTTTTTAGGCTTCATGATGAAATCTGCTTTTGGAGATTTGATGCAAGATGTTTGACCTTTTTCCAAATAATTCATACTCATTTCATTCGCATAAATGTTCTTGACTTTAGAGTGATGAATGAATGTTCTGTCTGACTTCTGAATTGGCCCAAACTTTTGTTGAATATCTGCATCTATCTTTCTCCATTTTTCTTTTAGTTTCTTCTCTAAAGCTGTAACATCAAGCATCTTAGGATTTGACTTTGACTCAAGCTTTTCAGCTGCTATTTGGATTAGATCAATGTTATCCAACACTGGTGGTTTTGTGAAAGAAAATGTTGGCACAATCACTTTGCTGACTTGTATGTTTAGTTGTAGCTCCCCCTTACTTGAGCCTTTCTCCCCCTCCCCCTTACTTGAGCTTTTCTCCCCCTTTTTGTTATCATCAAGTAGAGTGGAGGATGAAGATTATGCAACCACTAGTTGTTTTAGCAGTTGAGTTTTCTGAGCTTGATGTAGATGTATAGCTATTAAAGAAGCTTCCATTGCAGTCATTCTGGTATCCAAGGAATTTATCTTTGTGGCAAGATCAGAATTCTTCCTGAGTTGTCTCTTACATCAAGCATTGTAGCTTCTGGAAGTTTAGAATCCAACCTTTCAGAAATGTCCTTTTTTATTTGATCAATCTCAGTCTTGATAGAAGTGACATCCTGATTGTGTTGAAAACCTTGGATTTGTTGTAACTGCAGAGAGGCCAGGTGTGCTTGTAGGAGCTTCTTGGTGCTGGCATTTGTTGTTGATTGAAGTATAGAGTGTGTCTGACTTATAAGTTGAGTGAGGGTGGTCTTGAAATAGTGTTCATCACATTGTTTTGAAAATGCCCAAGATGGAATACCAGATCTGGAACTAGGGCCTACATCTCCCCCTATGTCCAGTGACCCCTCTTCACTTGCATCACCAAAGAAATAAGCAGAATCCTCAGCCCATAGTCAACATCATCATCAGCTCTAGGTGGCATAGCTGTGATGGCATCCTTAGCTCTTTGCATCGACTGGGTGTGTGCACTAAGTTCAGTATTCTTTCTGCATGTTCATTGCCCTGTCCAGCCAAAATTTGATATGCTGGAACAGGATGAGTAAATGCCTCAGCATCCAAAGAGATGGAACTTATAACAGCTTGATTATGCTGAGATAGTCTCTCAATGTCTGCATCATTGGCATTCATTGACTCACTAGCAATGATATCCTCCCTTATTCCTCCTGTACCTGCATTTCTCTCAATTTCTCTCTCTTTTTGCATCAAGGGCTCCCTTTGGCTCCCCACCCTACACCCTCACCTTCACCATCTAAGGTGGGACTCCTCTCACTCACTTTTGCCAGTCTTGAAGAAATGGACTGCATTTGTTCACTCTTTTTCTCTCCTTTTTCCTGGGAGCAACCCAGACTCTTACTCAAATCACTCCCTTCCCTCAGTCCTAAGAGTGATTACACTACTACTAAGTCTTCTACACTTGTAAGAATTGAAGAAATGTGAAGTTGTGCAGAGATACCCGATGGATGATGAATATCTATCGGGTTAGTAGTATGGCTATCTGACGGATGATTGTTGTTAGGCTTATCCGTCGGGATACAATCACTACTCGACGGATAATGAATATCCATCGGGATAGTAGAAATGAAAGAGTTTGGAGTGGAGACTATTGTAGACTCTGTGCAGATTGATGAAAATTTTGGCACAAATGTCTCAACAGTCTCAGAAAGGAATGGTAAATGAGCCAACAATTCATCTAAAAGATGATGCTCACTTACTTGGATTTTTTGGCTTCTCCAAGAGAGTTAAAGATGGAGAATTTGGAAGTGATGTATTGATCATGTCAACATCCAGTGAGTGTGTGGGAGAATTCGGTGTATTAGGTGCTTCAATTATGAGAGATTTTGGCTGTGACTCCATATTTATTAGAGCCACATCAACCTGACTTTGAGAAGGTGCAGTGACTGGGTCTTTAGCATCAGTTTACATTAAGTGTGTGCCCTGTGCATCCCCAAGGGTTTTTGATTTCTTCTTTCTGGTATAAGTTTGGGGTGAGCTTGTGTCCCTTACCCTCTTGGCTTGTGCTCTAGGCTGAGAGCTTTGTTCAATAGTCACATCCTTTTGGGAGGATACAACTAGTAATGAGCTTAAATCCTTTTTAAGCACTGCAGTTTGTTGAGAAACTGTAGTGTGGCTAGGCAGGGAAACACTCACTTCTCCAACCTTATTCTTAGGGCTTCTTTGATTTTCACCCTATCCCTCACCTTTCTTACCCTCCTTCACACTCCCCTCTTTTGGTTTAGTAGATTTTACAACTGATTTCTTTTGAAAGAAATCAGAGGGGGCTTTCTTAGCTTTGGATTTTGGAATTTTTGTTTTGGCTGCTTGGGTAGGCATCTGTTTGGTCATTGGCACAGATACCATAGCTGTACTAGAAGGCAAAGAAATGTGTGAGGTTGGAAGAGTAGAGACAGTAGAAATTACCTCACTCACCTGAGGTCCCTCTATTACTGGAAAATAGTATAAGGGTACCTCCTTGTGATGATTTGTGTTATTAAGATCTGCAATTTTTCTTCTTTCTTGAACCCAACACTTCAGCTTGTTGGTTGGGTTCTCAATCACAATATTCTCAATAAGATGATTAGCGAGCATCATAAGGAATCTAACATAGTAGACACTTTTACCTCTCTTATTAAGTTCTCCTAACTTAAAGCCTAACTCACACAACACCAAGTCACTAAAATTAAAGTACTTATCAGTAACTAACATGTAAAGCATGTTAAGCATGAATATATTGATAGAGTCAAAATTGCTAACCTTACCAGAAAACAGTTTAGTTACCATATCACACAGATAACTTCATTCTTTCCTAAGACCCAACCTTCTAATTTTACTTAACTTAAAAGTAGATAGTTCATAGCCCATGGAATTAAGCATGTTAACAATGTCAGTGTCTGTGTATGAAGCAGTTACAGTATTATCAGGAATCCTAAAACATGCTTTGACAATATCACTATTTATGCAAAACTGCTTACCTTTTAGAGTGAAAGAAATGGTTTTGTCTGTTGAGTTATCCACATCTCCTCTACAACCTTACAATAAATGGTGGGTGATTCCAGCATGGCATAGTTGAGTTTGCAGTTCTTCACAAAATCCATCATTTTATGGTAGTCACCAGACTGTTGAATCTCCTTGTTTACTAAATCTGAGAAGTTGTTTTTCTCATAGATGTAACCGGTTTGAGACATGATTTTCACTACAGGTGCCATTGCTAAGGATTTGAAAGTTTGTAGAGAGAGAGTTTGCTTTTGAGAAGAAAGAAATTAGAGCAATTGAATCTTGAGAATGATAAAAAAAAGAATAAAAAAAGAATTTAGCTTTTATACTACCTCAGAGATAAACTGACAAAAATAATAAAGTGAAATAAAGGACCAATAAAAATTGCCCAAAATAGCCGTTTAAAAATAAATAAACTGTAAAAATTCCGTCACTTATCCGTCGTGTCATGCTTACAAACTGTAAGTATATTCGATGGATAATGTTCAGCGAACTAACGGCTAGGATTGAGATAATTCGACTGATGAAGATAAAGCAGTTATCCGTCGAGTTATAAAATATCCAGAAAAATAATTGATTTTTATTGACAAATTATATTCCGACGGATGATTAAACTCGATGGATAATGAGCATCCGTCGGGATGTAAACTTTGACTTAGCCAAAATTTCATCAAAATAGAAAGATCAATTAAATTTCTGGCTGCATTGCAACTTGCAAAAATATCTGAAATGATTCAAGAAAAATTAAGCATACCTATCTCACTTACCAACCTTGAAAAGGTGGATTCATCAAGTGGCTTGGTAAATATATATATGTAAGTTGCTTTTCACTTGGAACAAAATGCAGTTCCACACTATCATTCATCACATGTTACCTTATGAAGTGGTACTTGATGTCTATGTGCTTTATTCTTGAATGTTGTACTGGATTTTCAGTGATGGCAATTGCAATTGTGTTATCACAGAAAATAGGAATCCTATCCACTTGTAGACCATAATCCAACAATTGGTTTTTCATCCACAAAATATGTGCACAACAACTACCAGCAGCAATATATTCAGCTTCAGCTGTAGAAGTAAAAACTGAATTTTGCATTTTAATGAACCAGGACACAAGCTTGTTCCCTAGAAATTGACAGGTTTCTGTTGTACTTTTTTTGTCTATTTTACAACCTGCATAATCTGCATCTGAATAACCAGTTAGATCAAAACCAGAATCTCTAGGGTACCAAATGCCAAGTTTTGGTGTTCCCTTGAGATATCTGAAAATTCTTTTAATAGCTATTAAATGAGATTCTCTAGAATCAGCCTGAAATATAGCACAAAGATAAGTAGCAAACATTATATCTGGCATACTAGCTTTTAAGTACAGAAGTGAGCCAACCATGCCCCTATAGCTTGAAATATCCACAGACTTTTCAGTAGTGTTTAATTCAAGCTTAGTTGCAGTGGCCATGGGAGTTTTTACAGATGTGCAATCCATTAGTTCAAACTTCTTTAAAAGATTATGAATGTATTTAGTTTAAATAATGAATATTTCATCACTAACTTGCTTAACTTGCAAACTAAGAAAGTAAGTTAGTTCTCCCGTCATGCTCATTTCATACTTACTTTGCATCAATTTGGAAAATTTTTTGTAAAGTTTTTCATCTGTGGAGCCAATTATAATGTCATCTACATAATTTTGAACAAGTATACTAAAGCCATTAACATTTCTAAAGAATAAAGTTTTATCAACAATACCTCTTGTGAAGTGATTTTCTAAAAGAAACTTTGATAAAGTGTCATACCAGGCTCTAGGTGCTTGCTTCAGTCCATAAAGTGCTTTCACAAGATAGTAGACATGATTTGGGAAATTTGGATCTTCAAAACCAGGAGGCTGACTAACATAGACTTTCTCCTCTAAATCTCCATTCAGAAAAGCACATTTGACGTCCATTTGATAAACCTTAAAATTGGCATGAGCTGCATAGGCCAAGAAAATTCTGATGGCTTCAAGTCTTGCAACAGGAGCAAAAGTTTCATCAAAATCTATTCCTTCTTGTTGACAATAGCCCTTAGCAACCAATCTAGCTTTGTTCCTTACTACTATGCCATTTTCATCCATCTTCTTTCTGAATAACCATTTCGTGTCAATTGGATTTTTTTCCTTTAGGCTTGGGAACCAGCTTCCATACTTTATTCCTTTTAATTGGTTTAGCTCCTCCGGCATAGCTAAAATCCAATCAGGATCCAACAAAGCTTCTTCTACCTTCTTTGGTTCTTCCTTAGATAGAAAGCTGCTATATAGACATTCTTCTTGAGTTGCTCTCCTTGTTTGAACTCTAGAAGACACATCACCAATGATGAGCTCAAAGGGGTGATCTTTTGTTCATTTTCTTTGTTGAGGTAGATTAGCTCTAGATGAAGAGGCCTCATTGTTATCTTGATGTGTGACTGAGTTTTGATTATTAGAAACTCCCCCTGAGTTTGTGAATCTTTGATTTGAGAAAGGGGAATTTTCTGTTAGTGATCTATTCTGACTTTCAGCTTCTCTTAATGACCCGACGGATGGTGCATTTTGTGTCCCGACGGATGAAGCTGGTTGTCTCCCGACGGATAAAGCAGATTGTCTCCCGACGGATGAAGCATTTTGCAACTCGACAGATGTTGAATTTTGTGCTTTATTTGAAGTAAATTTTTCTGCATTATCCTTTGCAATTATTTCCTGATCACTTCCATCATCACTATCATCACTAACCATCTCCACATTATCAAATTTGAGGCTTTCATGAGAATCTTCATCTTGCAGTCCTCCAATCTTTTTATCATCAAACACAACATGTATTGATTCCATAACAATTGTAACACCCCCAGATCCGGGGTCGGGAATCCGGGTCGTCACGGTCTTTCTTTCCACGATATCACTTCACTTAATTATAATAAATAACCTTATGCTATGACCCCACACTAACACACACCACAACCCGTTATAGTCTCAGAGATGAAATTGAAATAAGTACAAGTCCTTGAATCCACAATTTAAAAGTTATTACAACCCAAAATGATTACTTGATAAATTTACAGTTAATTGCCATTATCTGCCACAAGTTATAATTATATAATATTTGGTTCCCAAAAGTAGAATGCCTGATCTACCAATAGATCTACCTCTGCAGCTATAGCAGCTACAACATCAACGGGAAGATGCGGGACGCTTACCACGCGCTTGCGCTGGGTCTGCTTGAGTCTGGCCATCTTTCCTAACTATTGTTGTGTAATTAAGAAATGAAGCAAGAGTGAGCATTACAGCTCGCAAGATAATATATAATGTAAACAATAATGCAAGTATCAAAATGGATAACTTACTAGAATCCTTTTTAAAGTGTAAGGTAATTACTTACTGGATATAAGCTTAAAGGAAGATGAATTTACCAATTACTTCACTATACTTATACCATTTTTAGTAGGGGTGAGCATAATCTTTCCGAAACCGCCCGAACCGCCCGAACCGAACCGTCCAAACCGAAAAATTCGGTTTCTTACCGGTTTGGTTTGGTTTTGGTTTATAATATATAAAAACCGAAATTTTCGGTTTGGTTTTGGTTTTTGAAAATAAACCGACCGTTTTACCCAAACCGAACCGAAAATATAATATATATATATATATATATATTATCAGAAATATTATTTAAGACCTTTATACATGTGACCCTACCAATTCTAAACTACTGTACAGTGTACTGTGTACACCTCTTTTTTCTCTCCTGTCTCCTCGGCTTCTCATATCAGTTATTACTCTTATACTGGTTGGTGGCTACTGGAGTACATAGAACATCCACGTTAACAAGACGACAACTCAATAACTTTACACAACACATTCTTCTTCTTAATCTTGTAAGTGCTACTTCATTTTATATTATCTTTTTATGATTAAGATTTAAGATATTAAATCCCTTTTGTAATGTATAGTGTACTATAATATTATTCAATCTTTTTTAGATAGTACTCTTTCATATCTTGATTCAATCTTATGCTAAGTTTCTACATGTTAGATGTTCTGCCCATGTTCTGAATTTGGTTGTAAAAGATGGACTAAGTGAAGAAAATGCATCAATTGAGGCAATTAGAAATGCTGTCAAATTCATTCGCTCATGCAATGGATTTTAGTTATAAAAGTTATTTACTTTATTTATACATGTATGTGTGATGATGAATGGTAATCTGCTAGCATATGCAAAAATATATTCCAGACTTCTAGTACATATAAAATTAATTAGAATTTAACTAGAAAATATTTCAATAAAAAATTATTAAAATTTGGGTATTAAACCGAAACCGACCGAACCAAACCGTTAGTAATCGGTTTGGTTTGGTTTGGTTTTTCTAACTTTCGGTTCGGTTACGGTTTCATGGTGAAGGAAACCGTGATTTTCGGTTTGGTTTGGTTTGGCACTCCGAAACCGGCCAAACCGCCCGATGCTCAGCCCTAATTTTTAGAAATCTACTTGAACTACTACTGTTCAAAGTATAATGAGTTTCAAAAGGTCATCCCATAGATGAGACCACAAGTTAAAACTTGAATAGATTCAATCTTTGAAATATTTTTAAATGAAATGAAGTTACGAGATACTTCATTCAATGGGAACACCATTAAAACTATTTGACCCTGTCAATGCTTCGGCAACCACCCATTCGTAGCCTTTCGATCGAAATGCTACGGGTAGTGTTGCAGAATTATCCAACTGGATGATGAACTCATTACGGGAGTTTGTCGCGCCAGGAAGACCACTTACGATGATCAGTCACAGTAGTACAACCCCACCATTTTCTACATGTAGAGGAGAACCTGTCGGATTTACTTGTCAACCAAACACTGGACTCCTAAGGAATGTACCGTCTTGCGGAACTTCCAGGCCATTTGGGCCAATATAATAAGGCTGGGCCGGCACCACTCGACCACTTACGCCACTCCTAGTTCAGATGAAATCCATGACTCTGAAACGTAAAGCTCGTCCTCACCTTCCCCAAGTTGAAACTTGTTGATACGGCTCCACCAAGAAGTCGTATCTAGTTGGAAAGGAAAACTCACCGATATTTCCCAGGCGATGCCTGTTAATGTATTAACTTGTTCCAAGAATTTTACTTCCCGAGTATTGGGTAAGTAATCAAAACTCTTTTATCAAAATAGCAACCTTGTTGCGAATATAAAATACACCACAGAGCCGGATCCCTCAGGTTTTGAGCGAGTATTTAAATCCCCTTCGCAAGGAGGATTTAAATATAAAATGAGTTTTGGGATCCGCTCTAACTTTTAAAATCATTTTGAAGACTCGCAAAACATTTTTAAGAATATTTGGAGTAATGCTGATTTAATAAATAAATCAGTCCCAGTATATTAGAAAATATCTGAATATTATTATTTAAATAATATTTCCATAAATAATAATCTTTATAAAAATAATTGAAGTAGAAGTTGTAAAACTTATACTTGAAATGAATCTTAAATAATCAAAGATGTACTTATACGAAAGTAATATCCTTATTTGAATAATCAAAAGTAAGTTCGAATATCGACACATTATTCTTTAATAAAATAAAGAATATTATTTAGTAAATAATCGGTGTCATAAGTCCTCGAAGGAATATTCAAAATAATATTCATTTAATAAAATAAACGGAGTCATAAGCCCTCGAATGAATATTCAAAATAATATTCAATAACAATTAAACGGGTTCATAAGCCCTCGAATGAATATTCAAGATAATATTCAATAATAAAATAAATTTATCAAATAAACCTTATTCGATTCATAGTTTTGAAAACTATTCATATATATATAAATATATATATATATATATATATTATACTCGGGAGTCTCGACTCCCGGTTTTAGAAAAAGTTCACCTCTGGGTCCCCTATACTAAGGGTATATGCAAATTACCGCTTATCTCTAGCATAGGTATTATCAACTGAATCAACAGATATATGTATCAAGAGTACGAAACAGGCATGCATATATACCATATCACATGCTACAATATATCGCAAGAATTTGCTAATTAACCATTATGCATCCATCACAAGATAATGCATATACAAATGTATACATCACAAAAACAGTATAACGGATAAAAACTTGCCTGAGCGACTGGGGGTTATAAATGGCTTGGGATGAGTCTGGTAACCTATAAACAACATATAAGTTGGAATTAAACCAAAGTCACTTATAAATCTATACTTTAACCAATTTAGACTCTAACGCTCGCTTTGCGCTTAATGATTCTCTTAAGTCGCTCGAGTACCCTCGGCTCCACTATTTTTAATAAATTAACCATTACGAGTTTTAAGGCGATTCTTTCACGAGTGTCTTACCAACTGCCTAACACACTTTACATAAATGTTTCATACTCCAATTAGTCCTTTTAGGTCTTTAACCTATGTTTCAAAGTAAGGCGAGGGGTAATGATTCGTTCGCGAAACGTCGTTACTTAAAACGGCCGTTTCTCCTAAACCGTACATCGGAATCAAATGAACTACATATCAAAATGAAGCTCGTAACATGAACTATCTAATAATGGCAATGGTCAAAACCTAGCAGTGAGTTCATGGGTCCTAATGCTAAGAATAAAAACAGCCTAAAGTAAATCGGACATTACGACGGCTATGTTTACGCGATTACCCAAATTTAAACCACTCCAAATCATCTCACAATCAACTCACAATCAGCATCCCAACCAAAACTCCATCCATACTTCATCATAACAGCCCCAACAACTCCCCATTATCAATTTATACTATTCTTAAACATGAATTTAAACTACACTTAAGTTCATTAATCAACAATCCAAGAACTACCACTCCAAAAACTTCACAAAACCAACTAATCTCTACATTCACAACAAGCAAGCCTCTCATGAATTATAACAACAAAACTAAACCTAATTACTCAAATAAAGTTAGGGTTTGGAGGGGTTATACCTTACTTGGAGAGTGGAGAATCAAGTAATTAGCTTGGAATCACCCTTAAAGTCCTTATCCAAGCTTAATCTAAACAAAACTTCAAGAACAAAAATTTTAGTTCTTGAAAAACACTATTCACCATCTTCTTCCATGATTTTTAGGAAGAGATTGTGAATGATTTAGGAGCTCAAACTTATAGGATATCCATAACTATGCATAAGGAGTCTTAGATAATTACCTTGCAATTTAACAAAGCTTGGAACTAGGATTTTGATTTTTCTTTCTTTGGAAAAGAAGAAAAGCCGAGAGCTTTGATGAAGGAGATGAAAAATTTTGTGTTTTTGGTGAAAATGAAATGTTTTGGCTTGGTTGGTTGATATTTTGATTTGTTTTGTTTTTGTTACCTTTTTACCATGGTAACTTTTGTGTGGTTCTAATTCAACCAACAACACACTTTACTTGGTCATGCTTATGTCACCATATGATGTCACCCTCCCTCCTTTGTCCTCTTCTTATTGGTTTGATGACATCATCCTCACTAATATCTTTGATTAGCTTTTAATTATTTGGCTAATGACCGCTGATCTGTTATACGGTTCACTTAACTTTCGTTTTCGTTTATCGTTTGAGGGATCATACCCGGGATCTTATTACACTACAAGAAAAAAGTCAATAGACATCGGTTTTTGGCCGATGTCTATGTTGTTTAGCAACCGATGTTGATGTTGGTGATGTCTATTCTAGACATCGACCATAACCCGATGTCTATACTGGCTTAGACATCATTTCTGGCAAAAAGCTGATGTACATGCATTGTTTTTTTTACAAAAAATATTAGAAATAAATAATTTAATAAATAAATTACACCTATTACAACAGATTAAACATATAATGAGCTATGTTTTTTTCCACATAGACATCGAATATTTTCATTTAGGTGATATAAAATCATATATTAAACATCAATTTCTTTACTTAAAGGTGATGTCTATATTGGCATATAGACATCAGTTTTATCCCAAATAAAGTGATATCTATGTTCAATTTAGACTTGAACATGTCATTCTTTGACATCGGTTGTTTATCTAAAAGCGATGTACATTAAATTTTTTGAAATCAATTTTTCTTCTTTAAAAGTGATATCTATATTATCACATAGATATCAGTTTTATCTCACAAAAACTGATTTGTATTTTATTATTGACATCAATTTTTACACAATAAAAGTGATGTATATTTAGTTATTACACTACTTACACAATACACAAAAATCAAATTATTTTTACACCAAAATAACAACCAAATATTATCATTATCACATTAATGAGTAAAACAAATATGACCTGCATATTCATATTCTATTAAAACCAAATTGTTAATACATTGATCTGTAAAAATATTTCGAGTTTAAATTATAGCTTCTAAATATTGTTAGAGGCAGTACATGACCCAACTCAGTGTATTCTTCTCTGATCGAAAGAATCTACCTCGCGATCACCAACTGCACAAACATATGAAACATTCAGTTTATCAAATCAAATGGCACAAAATATTGTAAAGTTTGAACACTAGTTGAAGATTTAAGAGTGGAAAAGGTAGAACGTACTTCCTCGGGAGGTTTTGATCGGTCAAATGTCGACATATACACTTCAGCAGCTAAATCATATGTTGTCTGACATTCTGCTTCCTCTTCACTCTGCAGAACTTACATAGTTCAAACACAGATTTTAGACAGCATACCACTTAATATGAGCTCCTAGAAGAAAATCTAATATGCAGCAACAAAAGATACACTTTACTTGAATGAATACACACACAAATACAGACACAAAAATATTGGAAACCTTTTCAGAAGTTTCTTGTTCACTTTTCTGATCTCCAGCTGATAAAAATTAGAGCCACATCGATTTTGGCTTTATATCAATGGTAGGAAACCCGTTTCTAGTAATAACTATTGTAACTCTTTTGACTTTGGAGTTAAATTAATATGTAGAGTTTCATGCACTAAAAAAAGGTTCATTCACTAACGATCCAACCAGGCTGACCTTCATAAGTCCCCTGTAATAAAATTAGTTTAAAACTATTTTAGGTTATCATCATGATTGGTTTAGAAAGCATATCTGAGACACTAACATGGGTCGTGTCATTACTACTTAACAATCCAACTTCCCTAAACTTAGCTAAAGAGGAGCTGGACCGCAATGTGGTAAGCGACAAATGGGTTGAAGAATCAGATATGAAGAACTTAACATATCTACAAGCCATAGTAAAGGAAACACCGTGTTTATATCCACCAGGACCTTTATAACTTTCGCTTGCCTTGCTCTACTCTTGATTGCAACACTCTCTATTCTACAGAACACAAAAATTGATAAATAAAATAATCAGGGGTATAATCATGTGGAGATATAAACATGTGTCACATGGATCAACTGCAAAGTAGTAGAAAATATTCAAAACTTTGAAATGCGTATTTGGAATAGACACATCGGATGATAAGATAAAACCACCACCTTGTACTCTACGCTACTAAGAAATTTGTATCTCAGTGTGGTGTTTCGGATCAAAAAATTAAATCACAGTATAATTTTCTTGGAAAAGGGGATTTAAACGGAGCTAGCAAAGAAGATGAAACAAGAAATACATTAATTACCGACAAGGAACAACCATGAGGAAAGTGACAGCCGGAAGTAAGTTTGTTAATGCGCAAGCTACTGTTGGTGTTGAATGTTTTAGCTCAACAAAGTATGTAATCTGGTTCAATGTCATCCTGCACAAATATATCAACACACAACTCATTGTATATTGCAAGTTTACGACACACTGCTAAAATCTTTTAACACTATGTAGTAGTAGCTGGTTTATATATAATTAAAACAAAAGATTTGAAGTTTAGTAGGTGATGATACCCAAATATAGAAGATAAAAAAATCTGAAAGAAAATCGGTACTGTCATCCTGAGCCTTGTTTTCCTGCATTAAGATAAATAAATATATTTAAAACAATAATTAAACTATATATCATATAACTATACTACACCTAATAAAGATAAATTAAATGAACCATTTTCATTTAACGTTTATGTTTACCAGTTTACCTGTTCTATCTGTCAAGCATGAACTATTATTATAGAAATAAGTTGAAATGCAGAATAAGATGTTCCATACAAACATAAAGTACAACGAATACAAAACAAACAATTTAACATGTCACAAAAGCCCCAATCAGTTGTTTTAGGCCAATTAGTGTCTTCTTATACTTAAACGAAGACGAAGAAGATGCTGAACTCGAGTCGTGGCCTAATGCTTGTGATTTCAGAAATAAGACACGCTGTTAGTGTTTGGCATGATTTGGTAAGGCGTAGAAGCGTAGTGATGAGGTGGGATGGTGAAGTGAGGATAATAAACACCAGCTGATGTTGCAGTCGAGAAGAGTGGCACTGAAGTCGCTTCAGCATAAGGTCCTTGATCACTCCACGCCCAGGGTGGCTGTGAATCAACTCATATACTCTTCTCTATTGCTCTTCCCTGTTACATGATCACATACAGAATTGAACACATATAAAACTGAGACCAATAATACAAGGCCTTACATCAACTTGTCATGTTCAAGATGAAAGTATACCATCTTAAAAAAACCCTGATTTTTGTGCGTTGCATAAGCCCTCTTCGTTCAAGAAGACAGAGGTAACTGATATTTCAGGTAATTTAAATAACTATATGGTAAGGAGATTGACAACTTATGGGAACCTAGCTATCATTAGAATTATTGATTTTCTGCTTCAGTGTGACATAAAATTTGAGAAATTGAAGTACTAACCAGTCACTTATAGTCAAGTATAACTGGAGCAACATAATGAACAGCCATGGCAACATAATGTACTTTTTATATACCTCAAAGACGGGAAGAAAACTTGAATTTACACCACTCCAGAAAGAATGGTGGTGCTCTGGTGTATAAACTTGGCCTAGAGGTAGTTGAATGCCCATTCTTGCAGAAGCAGAATTCTCCTCTTTTCGAGTGACCTTCTGCGGATGACAGAGTATTACCGATAAGCTAGCTTTGTTGAAATGTAACTATGTATTGAACTAATAATATTTAACTTACCCTAGATTTTGAAACTTCAGGGGTTTCATCTAAATGATTCTGGAAACTTAAACTCCCAAAATCATCCATCCCTTTAGCACCATCAGGAAAATAAGGTGGAGAAATTAGCAAGTTCAAATCTAGATACTGACCACTGCCTGCATATGATTTATCAACTGATTTACCAAAACATTATTATGGAAAATGTTAGATCTGTCAAGCATAAACTATTATTAGGTGTAGTATAGAAAGAAATGAAGCAGTTACCTGTTCGAGCACCCATACTACAAGTTCTATCTCAGTCCATGGATTGGCCTCCGGCCACCATCATCCAAAGCACAAAAAAGGAACTGCATTAACATCAGGCATACCATTGTATCATTATTACTTTAAAAAGGCTCCTTATAAAAAATATTATAATTTAAAAATAAAACCCTTATTTTGAAATTAGGGTTTCAATTTTCAGAAAACCCCCTTTACAAATACTTACAAATGCTTACATACTCACCAATTCGAGTTTCGAAACTCCAAATCAATATCGTTTCAGTTCGAGCTTCAAACTCCCAACCAATATCGTGTTGTCAGAGATCAATAAATTTTGAGCTTACAATTCGAGTTACCCATTCGAGATGAAACAACCAAATCGAGAGAGGTTAAATTCGAGAGAGACCAGAGGAGAGAGGTAAGGAGAGGACAGAGAAGAGATGGTTGGGAGTAGAGATAACGTTGCAGATATGAGAGTTGAGACTTGAGAGAGAGGGAGAGAGAGAGAGAGCCAGAGAGGTGAGGGTCAAGAAGAGACCAGAGAAGAGATAAAATATATTTTACTTATTTTGTTTGTTTAATCACAAGATAGTGAAAAAAAGAGAGGGAACAAAAATTTGGCTGAGGCGGTATCATTTGGTAAGTAAGCGGGGAAAATTTTAACAAGTAGTGGAAAATAATTTGAAGTGTCGCGCTTTGAATTTTTTTAGTATTTAAGACATCGGTCTGTTAAGGAAGTGATGTGTTAATAATACAAAGACATCACATTAACACGGGATGATGTTAATGAACTTTTTAACAACAGTGGCATGAGTGACTGATGTCTAATGTGTGATGTCTATTATCTTTTTTCTTGTAGTGTTACTCAGGTTCCCTTAACCTTTCTCAATACATTATATTCTTTTTATGATCCTTTATTAAAATCCTTGAATTTAAATCCTTTTTATCCTGTTACCTTATACTCAATTCTTTCGATATCTGGTGGATTTTCGGGAAAAATCAAAAGGTTCAAATTTGTATTCTGACGATCTTTACATACACTTATATATCATATAGAGTACCAATAAAATCTCAGAATATCCATAAAAGAACCCCTACATAGTATGGCATGAAAAGTTTTCTTATTCAGCAATATCAGCAAAAACACTATTCATAAGGGTTACAAAAAGTTCAAAATTTTGGGGTTATTACAACAATGTTGGTTCTCAGATTGTAGACTCTATATGATTTTCCCACTGCATATCCAACAAAAATTCCTTCATCTGCTTTAGCATCAAACTTCCCATGTTGATCAGTTTGATTTTTCAAGATATAACATTTGCAGCCAAAGACATGAAGAAAATTTAGAGTTGGTTTCTTGTTCTTGAACAATTGGTAGGGTGTCATACACTTTGCTTGATTAATCAAAGAAATATTCTGTGTAGCAGGCAGTATTCACAGCTTCAGCCCAGAAATATGTTGGTAACTTTAATTCTGTTAGATATATTTGATAATGTCATGACTAATATGTTTTATGTTTAGCTTTCAGATCTTATGTGAACAGGATAAATCAGTACTTAACTGTTGATCAGTACTTATACTGGAAGTCAGGACTTAAGGATATCAGTACTTATATTATCAGGAGATAATCATCAGAAGATAGATATCAGAACTTAAGTGCTGAAGGACAATCAGAAAAGGACAGTAGCTGATTAAAGGAAAGAAGATCGAGATAAACATAAGAAGAGATATGCATGAAGAAGGAATTCCGTGAAGAATGGAATACTTGGAAGAAAAGATATCTGATTGATATATTTTAGGAAGCAGAATTATATTCCATATCAATTAGTGATTATCTTGTAACTGTGTAGTATATAAACACAGACATAGGGTTTACACTATAAGTGTTATCATTATTAGAAAAGATTATTCATTGTAACCCTAGCAGCTCTCGTGATATTTGTTCATCACTGAGAGGTAACAGTTCCATACTGTAACAGAGTTTATTGTTTCAATAAAGTTTGTTTTATGTTACTTAAGTTCTTAAAGTTCGATTTGAGTGTACTATACACTGTATTCTGTTAGAAAATTAGGATTTTAGAGCTTAATTTAATTATGTTCTTGATGTTAATCCTAAAATCTAATGATTGAAAATTGTTCAATGATATTTGAACTTAAATTTTCATGTATGGTTTTAAGAATTTTCTTAATGAAATCCATATGAAATGAGAGTTGAAAGTAGCTTGGAAAAGCTTGGAAAATTTGAGAATGTTTGTCCCACATTGAAATAAATAAAGGGGGTTGTGTGCTTTATATGGTATTACTCACATGAGTAGTATACAACTACTAAGGTGTGTGATGGTCCATTGTGTTGTTGTGTGCTTCACGCGCACACACACACACACACGCGCGCCCCGCACCGCACCGGACCGGACCGGACCGGGTCGGGTCGAAGGGCGATTTGGGTGAATGTCTCGGCGTCTCGCATACGCGAGGCGACCTGGGCGAGGATTTTATTTATTTGAGAATTATTTTAATTCGGATTTATTTATCGGTGACTGGATTATTGGGCTGGGTACTGAAATAGGCTAAGTCACTTTGTTAGTGGGCTTAGTCTAAATACATTGAACCTGCAAATAATCTGATCTTTAACAAGTTCTGATATCAGAATCAGAACTTAAGAACTGGTGAATAAAATCAGAACTTAACAAGTTCTGATATCAGAATCAAAACTTAAGTACTGATGAATCAAATCAGAACTTAACTTAAGTTCTGATAATAATGTGGGTGTTAATGTGAAAAGCTGTTACAAATAATTTAAATTCAAAATCTGATCAGTTTTGATTTTTTCATTAATGAAGCAGTTTAATTCAGACATTAAGTGTGTTGACAGTTTCATTTTTCCTCTCCTATAAATAGAGGCTAAACTGAATGAATAAGTACAAAACACTACATTATCTTCTCTTCTCTTCAACCTCTCTGTATTTCTCTCCCAAAAGTCCTGAAGTGCTGATATTTTCCGGCGACTGAGGTGCTGGTCGAAGTGGAGCTTTTGTTGCTGCTGTTAACATAAACTCCGAGCTGTTTTATCCTGGTGGAGATATTGTGCGCATCCCAAACGCAGCAGGTAGGGGCAATATTCTCTTCAAGAATGTTGAAAATCTCACTAGCAAATATAGCAACATAGAAGCAAGTGTATAAAGAATTTAGCAAGTTTAGGCCAAGACCACAGTTAACAAAACAAAACATGCAGGTAAACAAAATCAGTAACTGAAATAACGAAGAGAGAAAGAAAGATGTACCCGAAATCATATCTTTTAACAGTGACTGAAATAAAGGTTCACAGATACAAAATGCCAAGAAAATGATCACAGCTGAGTCACCAGGCCTTGCTTATAGTCAGCCACAACTTCATCCTTTTCTGCCAGCGAGAAAAGCCAATGCCACCGTTGAATTTCTCCGGTAAACCGGTTAGTTCAATAGCCTGTGGGAAACTATAGGTGGTCCAAGAGAAGGCTGACACAGTTAAGGCTTTTGCGAACTGGGCTGAGAAGGATGGAGTGGCTAGGGCGGCCATTCTGGCAGCACTAACAAATACTTTGTTTGATGTCTATTCTTCTGATGCCTACTCTGCAAAACTCTTATGGGAGAAGCTGGACCAGACACATAATACTGACTCACAAGGTCTAGAAAAGTATTCTGTGGCAAGTTTCCTTGAGTTCAAGCTGGTGGACAATAAGTCCATGACTGAGCAGGTGCATGAGTTCGAGATGATAGTGCATGCTTTGAAGGAGTCTGGAATGAATCTCCCGGAGAAGTTCAAGGTGATGAGTGTGATTGAAAAACTCCCGAAGTCTTGGGAAGAGTTCTCTCTCTCCCTGAAAAGACAGAAAGGAGAGATCACTTGGACCAACCTTATGCTGGACATCTCGGTGCAAGAACAACACAAGTCCAAACAGGGACATGTGATGCCAACTGAACACGGTACCTCGAAGGTAAACATAGAAACTGTAGGACAAAAGAGGAAGGCTTTTGCTAAGAAATCTAATAGTAATAAACCTAAGAGTGACAAGGACAAGGCCAAGAAACCCAAGGAAAACAAACCATGCTGGTCTTGTGGGCAGGTTGGGCACTGGAGTAAGGACTGCCCTACGAAGAAAGCGAAGAAAACCGAGGTAGCGCAACCAAATATTGTGCTTGGAACCGCAAGTGGGCCTGTAGTGAACATGGTTGTTGGTGAGGCTACGGCTTCTGAAACCGACGTTGACCGGTATGTATCCTACAACCCTGTAATATTTTCTACCTATCTGTCAAATGAATGGTTGATAGATACTGGAGCTAATATACATATTTGTGCTGATATTAGTTTATTTGTATCTTATCAACAGAGTCATAGCCTGACTGTGAAGATGGGGAATGCTAGTGTTGCTCGAGTACATGGAGTTGGAAACGTGGATCTGAAGTTCCCTTCAGGACGTATTCTATCTCTGACGAGAGTGCATCATGTTCCCAACATGCGTAGAAATATAATAAGTAGAAGCTGTTTAGTTTCTAGTGGTTTTGAAATTTCGTTCAAGTGTAATAAAGTAGTTCTTATTCACACTGGTACATTCTTTGGCAAGGGTTACTTGTCAAATGGTTTATTTGTTATTAATACGGATCCCGTTTTGGGAAATTTGAATAATAATGTTATTCCTACTGTTAACTGTATTGAATCCTCAGATATATGGCATACTAGACTAGGTCATTTAAACTTTGGTGCTCTTAAGAACATGATGAACTTAGAGTTGATACCAAAACATACCATAGAAAAGAATTCTAAATGTCAAGTATGTGTGTCTGCTAAACAAATAAGGAAACCTTTTCATAACGTTGTTAGGGATTCAGACTTGTTAGATTTAGTACACACTGATATTTGTGAATTTGGTGGTGTGTTGACCAAGGACCAGTTTAGATACTTCATTACTTTTATAGATGATAGTAGTAGATACTGTTATGTTTATTTACTTAGACATAAGGATGAAGCACTTAGTAAATTCATTATATATAAAACTGAAGTAGAAAAACAAACTAGTAAGTTACTTAAAAGGTTGAGATCTGATAGAGGTGGTGAGTATACGAGTAATGCTTTTAATGAATTTTGTGCAAACAATGGTATAGTTCATGAAGTTACTCCACCATACACACCTGAGTCTAATGGGGTTGCTGAGCGAAAGAACAGAACATTTAAAGATATGATTAATAGTATGCTTATTAACTCTGGGTTGCCTAAATACATGTGGGGAGAGGCTCTAAATACGGCTTGCCATATTTTGAATAGAGTCCCTCTGAAACACATGGATAAAACACCCTTGGAGTTATGGAAAGGCAGGATGACTAGTCTTAAGTATCTTCGTGTGTGGGGGTGCCTTGCTAAGGTGCTTGTTCCTGAACACAAGAGAAAGAAACTAGGTCCAAAGACTGTTGACTGTATCTTTCTGGGCTATCTTGAAACCACTACAGCTATGAGATTTTTAGTGTTAAAATCTGACATAGATGGTATAGTGGCAAACACGATAGTTGAATTTCGAGATGCGACATTCTTTGAGGATGTCTACCCTATGAAGACTGGAATACCTGAAACGACTTCTGAGGAAGATCCTTCTCACACATAAAGTTCTATTCCTGATCATGTGGAAAAGATGACAAATGTGGGGGCGGAACCTAGTAGTAGCTCTAGTCCTAAGGAACTAGAGGAACCAAGGAGAAGTAAGCGTGCAAAGGTAGTCAAGGATTTTGGAGGTGATTTCATCACATACAATATCGAGGACGAACCTTTAACTTTCCGGCAAGCTATGGATTCTTCTGAGTCAAGGCACTGGAAGGGAGCTGTCAAGAGTGAAATTGACTCTATTGTTTCTAATGGAACATGGGAGTTGGTTGATCTCCCTCCTGGGTGTTCTACTATTGGGTGCAAATGGGTTTTTAAAAGGAAGTTGAACCCTGACGGCTCAATAGATAAGTACAAAACTAGACTGGTAGCTAAGGGTTTTAAGCAAAAGGAAGGAATTGATTATTTTGATACATACTCTCCGGTTGCAAGAATGGTAACAATCCAAATGCTTATAGCATTGGCTTCAGTCCATGGTCTTATCATCCATCAGATGGATGTAAAGACGGCTTTTCTTCATGGTGAACTTGAGGAAGAGATTTATATGGATCAGCCTGATGGATTTGTTGCATCAGGCAATGAAAGGAAAGTATGTAAGTTGATCAAGTCCATTTATGGCTTGAAACAAGCTCCCAGAGATTGGCATAAAAAGTTTGATGAAACTATATTGCCTTTCAGTTATAAGATTAATGAAAGTGATAAGTGTGTCTACACTAAAGTTAAAGGTAATGAGTGTGTTATTTTGTGCCTATATGTGGATGACATTTTACTGTTTGGAACCAATATTGAGATTATTAACGAGACTAAAGAATTCTTGAAAAGGCATTTTGAAATGAAGGATATGGGTGAGGCAAGTGTGATTCTTGGAATCAAACTGATTCAGTCCACTGAAGGAATAACCTTGACTCAATCTCATTATATAGAGAAATCTATACTTGAGAAATATGGTTATTTACAGTGTAGAATCGCTAGTACACCTTATGATTCAAAAGTTGCCCTTGTCAAGAATACTTCAGGAGTGCCTGTGTCTCAGTTAAGGTATTCTCAGATTATTGGGAGCTTGCAGTATCTTGCTAACTGCACTAGACCAGATATTTCATATTCTGTGTCTAAATTGGCTAGATATACAAGCTGTCCAAACAGAACTCATTGGGATGCTCTTGATAGAGTACTTAGATATCTAAAAGGCACAATGTACCTTAGTTTACACTACAGGAGATTTCCTGGTGTGCTTGAAGGGTACAGTGATGCAAGTTGGATAGCTAAGAAGTCTGGTTCCAATGGAGTGACTGGATACGTGTTCACCTTGGCTGGTGGAGCAATATCCTGGAAGTCAAGCAGACAGACTATAGTTACTCGGTCTACTTTTGAGGCTGAGTTGTGTGCACTTGATGCCACAGGGACGGAGGCTGAATGGTTACACGGACTTATGTCTGCAATACCTGTAGTAAGCAGACCGCTTCCTGCTATTGCTATTCACTGTGATAGTCAAACAACTATCGACAAGATTAACAGTAAAAAGCATAATGCTAAAACTAAGAGACACATCCAAGTTAGACTCAAGTCTATAAGGGGTTTAGTGACTGATAGGATCATAGCTATAGAGTTCATATGAACTCAGAATAATATAGCTGATCCTCTTACTAAAGGACTGGAACCTGCAGTGGTCCTTAAGTCAAGGTTGGGGATGGGACTGTCAACCCATCATAATTCATCAATAGTGGGAACCCAATACACATGAGAGAAGATCCCTCGAAGTGTATTCAATGGGTAATAACAAGCTGTAAGGATGAGTTGGTAGTACCTTTGCTACATAGATGATACTATAGTATCTGAGTCTATCCCCTGTAAACCTAGAAGGTACTGACACTGCCAGAAAAGCAAGAGTGTTAAAACTCTGAATGGGATCAAGTCATTTGACGAGATAGAGGCAGTATATCTCTGGAGATGCCCAGCTAAGCGAATGTAATTGTGTGGTCGCAATTAGAGGATAGGGTTAATCCTTGAAGCATTCGACGAACAGGATCGAGACATGACCATTAATGTCTCAAAGCCGTAGATTGGCACCATAACCTTTGACTTGTCATCGTCTATGGAATATGGTTATACTAAACGGATTAAGATTCAAGGTGAAACATTCCATCTGAGTCCGATAGCCATTGAAGTAGAGGAATTAGGAGGGTTCAAACCCGGAAGGGTACCGACTCTGAAAAACAAGTCATGATGGGAAATTGATCACATTTCTGTATGGATTTGTGGGGGATTGTTAGAAAATTAGGATTTTAGAGCTTAATTTAATTATGTTCTTGATGTTAATCCTAAAATCTAATGATTGAAAATTGTTCAATGATATTTGAACTTAAATTTTCATGTATGGTTTTAAGAATTTTCTTAATGAAATTCATATGAAATGAGAGTTGAAAGTAGCTTGGAAAAGCTTGGAAAATTTGAGAATGTTTGTCCCACATTGAAATAAATAAAGGGGTTGTGTGCTTTATATGGTATTACCCACATGAGTAGTATACAACTACTAAGGTGTGTGATGGTCCATTGTGTTGTTGTGTGCTTCACGCGCACACACACACGCGCGCCCCGCCCCACCATGCCACGCACCGCACCGGACCGGACCGGGTCGGGTCGGGTCGAAGGGCGATTTGGGCGAATGTCTCGGCGTCTCGCGTACGCGAGGCGACCTGGGCGAGGATTTTATTTATTTGAGAATTATATTAATTCGAATTTATTTATCGGTGACTGGATTATTGGGCTGGGTACTGAAATAGGCTAAGTCACTTTGTTAGTGGGCTTAGTCTAAATACATTGAACCTGCAAATAATCTGATCTGTAACAAGTTCTGATATCAGAATCAGAACTTAAGAACTGGTGAATAAAATCAGAACTTAACAAGTTCTGATATCAGAATCAAAACTTAAGTACTGATGAATCAAATCAGAACTTAACTTAAGTTCTGATAATAATGTGGGTGTTAATGTGAAAAGCTGTTACAAATAATTTAAATTCAAAATCTGATCAGTTTTGATTTTTTCATTAATGAAGCAGTTTAATTCAGACATTAAGTGTGTTGACAGTTTCATTTTTCCTCTCCTATAAATAGAGGCTAAACTGAATGAATAAGTACAACACACTACATTCTCTTCTCTTCTCTTCAACCTCTCTGCATTTCTCTCCCAAAAGTCCTGAAGTGCTGATATTTTCCGGCGACTGAGGTGCTGGTCGAAGTGGAGCTTTTGTTGCTGCTGTTAATATAAACTCCGAGCTATTTTATCCTGGTGGAGATATTGTGCGCATCCCAAACGCAACAGGTAGGGGCAATATTCTCTTCAAGAGCAGCCAGGACTTCGAGCAAGGCCTGGTGACTCAGCTGTGATCATTTTCTTGGCATTTTGTATCTATGAACCTTTATTTCTGTCACTGTTAAAAGCTATGGTTTTGGGTACATCTTTCTTTCTCTCTTCGTTATTTCAGTTACTGATTTTGTTTACCTGCATGTTTTGTTTTGTTAACTGTGGTCTTGGCCTAAACTTGCTAAATTCTTTATACACTTGCTTCTATGTTGCTATATTTGTTAGTGAGATTTTCAACATATTCACCCCCTCTACAGTGTGTGTGTGACCTAACAATTGGTATCAGAGCCTATCTGTTAACAAACATACAGTTAAAGATCCAAACACAATCATGTCGGACACAGAAACTCCAACTAAGCCTACCACAACTGAGGAACCACCAGAGACACAAATTCAGAGTCGGTATGAGACCATCAGAGTCCCCATACTGAGACCATCTGAATATCCCATATGGAAGGTAAGGATGACCATGTTCCTGGAAGCAACAGATCCAGAATACCTTAATAGAATCAAGGAAGGTCCTCACAAACCAACCAAACTCGCTGTTGCAGTTGCAGGTGAAGCAGCAAAGATCGTACCAAAGGAGAAGAGTGATTATACTGCTGAGGACATAGCATCAATTGCTAAGGATGCTAAGGTACCACACTTACTGCATAGTGCCATTGATAATGTAATGTCAAACAGGGTAATCAACTGCAAGACTGCTAAGGAGATATGGGATGCTCTGGAAACAAGGTGTTAGGGAACTGACACAATTAAGAAGAACAGGAAGACAATACTCACTCAAGAGTATGAACACTTTGACTCAAAGAGTAATGAGTCATTGAATGATTTATATGATAGATTTGTCAAACTTTTGAATGATTTGTCATTGGTTGATAAAGAGTATGATCTTGAAGATTCAAACCTTAAGTTCCTGTTAGCTCTTCCTGAATGCTGGGATTTGAAGGCAACGACAATAAGAGACAACTACAATCTTGATGAAACAACTCTTGACGAAATCTATGGAATGCTCAAGACTCATGAGCTGGAGATGGAACAAAGAAGCAAGAGGAAAGGAGGAAAGTCAAGGACAGTTGCTCTTAAGGCTGAAGAAGAATTCCCCAAAGCAGCTTCCTCAAAGAAAAACAAGGGTAAAGCTCTTTTCATAAAGTCTGATACTGAGTCATCAAGTTCTGAGAGTGATGATGACTCAGATTCTGAAAGCTTGCCTGAGACTGATGCTGATGAGGAGATGATGAAGCTGTGTGCTCTTATGGTGAAAGGAATCACAAAGATTGCATACAGGAAGTTCAGGAAGGGAAAGAAGTTTTCCAGGAAAAGCATAAGTTCTGATAAGAAGAATTTCAGAAGATCTGAAGGCAGAGGAGGAAAGTCTGACAGAGGAGATTACACCAATGTTAAATGCTATAACTGTGGTGAGAAAGGCCACATATCTCCTGACTGCAAGAAGGTAAAGGGTGACAAAGGCAAGGCTCTTGTCACAAAGCAGAAAAGCTGGACAGACACCTCAGACTCTGAAAGTGAGGAGAACTATGCATTGATGGCAAATGCTGATAAAGAAAGTGCTGAGAGCAGTTCTGAAGCTGCTGAAACAAAGGTATCAGACTACTTATGCTTTTCATACTGATGATATTAATGAGTTGAGAAGATATCTTAAAACCATGTTTGTTAGTTATAGAGATCAAACTTTAACATGTGAAATATTAACTTCTGAAAATCTTGCTTTTAAGAAAAGAAATGATTTCTTAGAAAAAGAGTTAGTCATGTTTCATCAAACTCAGAAGGATAGAGATGATGCTTTTTATGTTAGGAATGAAGTGCTAAAATTAAATGAATCTCTAAAAACTGAGTTAGAAAAGGAAAGAGAGATTATCAGGACTTGGACTAACTCTGGCAAAACAACTCAAAATTTGCTAAGTAGTGGAAACTGGAAAGAGGGCTTAGGTTATGGAGAAGATAAGAATGATAAAGGAACTGAAGAAATTAAGCCTGTTGTTAAGCAAAAGCCAAAGTTTAAGCCTGTTAAGTTTGTAACTGTAAAGTCTGAAAATGAGAAATCAGAAGTTAAAGAGGAATTAACTTCTGACAAACTAAAACAGGAAAAGACAGCTGAAGTGAACATAGGCTTAATGACAAAGAAGCAGCTTAAGCATAAGCTGAAAGATGTCAAGAATGCAAACAAGGTAAAATCACCTAGGAAAAATAGGAATGGAAAGGAAGGTGTGAATAAAAGCAATGATTATAAACCTGTTCCTGATGCTCCTAGGAAAACATGTCATAACTGTGGAAGTTCTAACCATCTGGCTTCTTTTTGCAGGAAGAATAAGAATATTAACTCCTTACCTTCAAAATCAGGAGTTAAGAGTCAGTCTGTTAGATACAAACCACAAAATCCTTGTTTTCATTGTGGTATTTTATGGCATTCCATTTATACTTGTAAGGAATATCATAGTTTGTACTATGATTATTATCAAATAAAACCTTCTTTGAAGAAAGTTTCCATTGTTCCTTCTAGTGTAAATTCTGATTCAAAGTCTGATAGTGTAAGTTCTGATAAGAAAAATGTTAACATAAACTCTGATGCTAAATCTGCTGCAAATGTTAACAAACTTAATAAGGCCAAAGGATCCAAGCAAGTCTGGGTCCTTAAAACTAATAATTAGTGGTCTTTGTGATTGCAGGGCAACAGGAAAAATATTCTAGTTCTGGACAGTGGATGTTCAGGACATATGACTGGAAATAAGGCCCTGCTATCAGACTTTGTGGAGAAAGCTGGCCCAAGTGTTTCTTATGGAGATGGCAACATTGGAAAAACATTGGGATATGGCAATATCAATCTTGGAAATGTCATAATTAAACAAATAGCTCTGGTCTCAGGACTTAAACACAACCTACTAAGTATAAGTCAAATTTGTGACAGAGGTTATCATGTTGATTTCTTTGAAGAACACTGTGAAATTGTGAGTAAATCTAAAGGCAAAGTTGTTCTGAAAGGATACAGACGTGGTAACATTTATGAAGCTAAGCTTTCAACAAGTACTGATGGTTCTGCAATCTGTCTGTTAAGTAGAGCATCAATTGAAGAAAGCTGGAATTGGCATAAGAAACTCTCTCATTTAAATTTTAACAATATAAATGAACTGGTCAAGAAAGATCTTGTGAGAGGATTGCCAAACACAGTATTTGCTCCTGATGGTCTTTGTGATTCATGTCAGAAAGCCAAACAAAGAAAATCTTCATTCAAGAGCAAGACTGATTCATCAATTCTTGAGCCTTATCATCTTATACATGTTGATCTATTTGGTCCAGTAAATGTCATGTCTATTGCAAAGAAGAAGTATGCGTTGGTCATAGTGGATGAGTTCACCAGATACACATGGGTGTATTTCTTGCACACAAAAAGTGAAATTGCATCTATCTTGATTGATCATGTCAAACAGCTGGATAAAATGGTCAAAGATTCTGTAAAAATTTTAAGGAGTGATAATGGCACTGAGTTCAAGAATTTGATAATGGAAGAGTTCTGCAAAAGCCATGGAATAAAGCAGGAATTTTCTGCTCCTGGAACTCCACAGCAAAATGGAGTTGTTGTAAGGAAGAATAGAACTCTCATTGAAGCTGCACGTACAATGCTTGAAGAAGCAAAGCTTCCAACCTATTTCTGGGCTGAAGCTGTGCAGACTGCTTGTTTTACTCAAAATGCAACACTCATTAACAAGCATGGAAAAACACCATATGAGATGGTGAAGAAAAAGAAGCCAAATCTGAAATATTTTTATGTATTTGGATGCAAGTGTTTTGTTCTCAAGACTCATCCTGAACAGCTATCAAAGTTTGATCTAAAAGCTGATGAAGGAATCTTTGTTGGATATCCACTTTCCACAAAAGCCTTCAGAGTCTATAATTTGAGAACAAAAGTGGTCATGGAATCTATCAATGTCTCTTTTGATGACAAGAAGATCACTGAAAATCCTGACAGTCTAAGTCCTGATACTGCAAACTCTGATGGATTAAACTCTGATGTTATTGAAACTGTGGTGACTACGTTAAAGGAAGATGCACCTATGCAGGGGGAGCATACTCAAGATCCTACCACATCTCAAGAAACATCAGAACATGCATCTGGCTCTTCAAGTTCTAATTCGTCAAGTTCTGATAAGTCAAGTTCTGATAGTGCTGAAAATCTAAATACTGAAAAATCCAACTCAGAGAGCATAGTTTCAGGGGGAGCATCAGAAAATGAAAATGAAGATAGCATGGATCATGGGGGAGCATCCAGTTCTAGAGAAAACCTTCCATCTGCAAGGAAGTGAACAAAATCACATACACCTGATTTGATAATTGGAAATCCTGATGCAGGTGTCAGAACTAGAATAGGTACTTCAAATGAGTGTCTTTACAATTCTTTTCTCTCTCAGACTGAGCCAAAGAAAGTGGAAGAAGCTCTTCAAGATGCTGATTGGGTTCAAGCAATGCAGGAAGAGTTGAATGAATTTGAAAGAAACAAAGTCTGGACCCTAGTGCCAAGACCAAAGAATAGATCTGTTGTTGGTACAAAGTGGGTATTCAGAAACAAAACTGATAGTGATGGCATAATTACAAGGAATAAGGCAAGGCTGGTTGCAAAAGGATATTCTCAACAGGAGGGAATTGATTATGATGAAACATTTGCACCAGTTGCTAGGTTAGAAGCCATAAGGATATTTTTGGCTTATGCTACTCACAAAAAGTTTACTGTCTTTCAAATGGATGTGAAAAGTGCTTTTCTCAATGGAGAATTGGAGGAAGAGGTATATGTTGAACAACCTCCAGGTTTTGTAGATACCAAACATCCAGATTATGTCTACAGGCTTGATAAAGCACTTTATGGACTTAAGCAAGCTCCTAGAGCATGGTATGAGACTTTAGCTAAGTTTCTTCTGGAAAGTGGATTCAACAGAGGGACAATAGACAAAACACTGTTCTACCTCAACCATGGAAAGGACTTACTTCTGGTCCAGATTTATGTTGATGATATCATTTTTGGATCTACAAATGACAAACTTTGCAAGAAGTTTGCCAAACTAATGCAGTCAAGATATCAGATGAGTATGATGGGGGAACTTAGCTATTTTCTGGGCCTTCAAGTCAAGCAGAATGAGGAAGGCACTTTTATTTGTCAAACCAAGTATACCAGAAACTTGCTAAAGAAATTTGGAATGCAAGATTGTTCAAGTGCATCCACTCCAATGGCCACTGCGACAAAACTGGATAAGGATACCGGTAAATCAGTAAATATTACTGACTACAGAGGTATGATTGGCTCTCTACTCTATCTAACTGCTAGTAGACCTGATATCATGTATGCTACCTGTCTTTGTGCAAGATTTCAAGCAGATCCAAGAGAACCTCACTTAACAGCTGTAAAAAGAATCTTTAAGTATCTTAAAGGAACAGCTGCTCTGGGATTATGGTATCCTAGAGAATCAGATTTTAAACTAATAGGTTACTCAGATGCAGATTTTGCAGGTTGCAAAATTGACAGGAAAAGTACAAGTGGAAGCTGCCAATTTCTTGGAGGCAGATTGGTTTCTTGGTACAGCAAGAAACAAAAGTCAATTTCCACATCAACTGCAGAAGCAGAGTTTATTGCTGCAGGAAGCTGTTGTGCACAGATTCTTTGGATGAAGAATCAGTTACTAGATTATGGGTTAACATATTTCAAAATCCCTATTTACTGTGATAATCAAAGTGCTATTGCTATGACAGGTAATCCAGTTCAACACTCAATGACAAAGCACATCAGTATCAGGTACCACTTCATCAGGGAACATGTGGATGAAGGTACAGTGGAATTGCATTTTGTTCCCACAGATCAACAATTGGCAGATATCTTCACAAAACCATTATGTGAAGCTACTTTTACAAGATTGGTAAATGAACTTGGAATGGTTTCAGGTTCTTTCTCTAAATCTGCTTAGATTTGTTCTGTGTTATCAGACTTTATGCTCAGTATTTACAGAATTAATCTCATATATTCTGTGCTTAATTGATAAATGTCTTTAAGTATTGACTGTTGTCTGATATATGTTTCTAAACTCTGATAAGTGATATGTTTGTTCTAGTACCTATTCAATCCTATGAGGATAACTGTGCTAGATACTGACCTAGTAGTCTTCAATAAACAAATGATTCCATGGAAGAAGTAATTATTTCAGTGGAAATCTTATGACACTAGCAAATTCTGATAATTGAGCTTAGTTAAGTTTACTTTGTATATCTTATTACTAAGTCACAAATTAGAATAATGCTACTCATCTGTTAAGTTCTGATACTAGTAAAACTACTGAATGTACTAAGTGCTGATAAACCTCTCTTATCAAAAGAAAAAGCAAAAAGATCAAAGAATAAAATCAGGTACTCCTTTGAGATCTAGAGTAAAAATGTGGAAGGGACGACCCAAGTGCATTGCTGGTATTAAGTAAATATGCATTAGAAAAGCGAAATATTTTCTTGGTGACTTTTTACACTCTATGATTACTGGAGAAATACTCTGATAATAGCATAAATTCTGATAAACAGTCGTGACTCACTTACACTGAGAAGCCACTGTAAAATAGAATTTCAAAAGATGCATAAAATTAGCACAAAACAGTTGAGGTGGACTCAAGCATAAACTCATTCATCAGTAGGTTTCAGGACAATGACAGATCTTTAGCAAAATTTTAGTTATGCCTTATTTCTAAGATGTACTGAAGTGAATCAGACTTTACTTTTTGTCTGTTTTTAGCTTAATGCACAGACTAATCACTCCATCTGAATGATGAAAATTTCTGTGGTGGTCTATGTTATTTTAGATAAACAGTCATTGTGTCATTATTGCACAAATTCTGAGGACAAGTTCTAAGTTACACGTTCTGATGATTAAGTTCTGACGTCCATAACTCAGAACTTGTATGAGTAGTTACTAAGATGGGCATTCCTTTTTCGAGTTAAGAAATTATGTTCTGATGACTGTTAAGTTCTGGTATAGGTCTAAGTTCTGATTTCTCAGTCTAATCCTTTACTTGGCTTATCTGTGAATAAAATTTGATAACAGTCTCAGTTCGCACTCGAATATGTTGAAGTGGAAAATTAATAGTCACTATGATTAGGATTAATGGTATTTGTACTTGAACAGTCCACTGTTTCTTGTGTCTTGTGCGGTCTAGACCATGATTCCTCTTTCCAATGACTGCTATTCTTTTTCAAAGTCTAGGGAGACGAGGTAGAATTAATTCTACCTGTCAGCATTAAATATCTTTGCGTCTCTTGGCATTCTCTTGCCTATATAAGCAACCACTTCACATCAGTCTTTCCATCACATTCTTCTCACACACTTATCCTTCTTCTTTTGTCAAAAACACAATGGTTTGATACAACATGTTTTTGAACAACCAAACCTTCATTATGGAGCTAAGTTGTGCCGAGTAGCAGCAGGAGTGGCATGTAACAGCCATTCCTGAGGAGATCTGGGATTCTGTCCCACAGGAGGTGCTGACTCACCTTCTATTCTTCTATATGGATTACCATCGCCATCTGGAGCGATTGGAGGAGGAAAGGTGGGAAGCTATCCGTCAGCAAGAGCGAATCATACGACTCGCCATCTTGTTCGTCGAAGATAGGAAGAGGAAGATGACTTAATCTTGTCTTCTTCCTGTTCTTCTTCATCCTCAGCTTTGTCAGGCTTCTTAGCTAGGACTAAAGCTGTTGATGTTAGGATTAGGAGCTTAGGGAAAATCTTGTATAAGTACTGATGTAATTTCCATTTCATAAATGTATTGTCTTGATATATTAATGAAAGTTGTTTTTACTTCAAGATTTTATCTCTGAGTTATTTCATCTTGTGTTGATAAATCCTAATTGATGTTCTGATGACCATATATATTGTGTTTCTTATTAAGTTCTGATTCATTTTCAGCACTTACTCCTTTATTTTATCTTGGTCATTTTCATGTGATGTATTTTCAGAATATCAATGATGCAGTAAAAAATAATTCAATCAGTACTAATGGTTTAAATTTTGAATTAAAACTGTTTCTCTTGATTAATGGAACGGTTTTTCCTTGAAACAAGGCAACTGGGTAAGTAATGATTCCTATTTTCTCGAGCCCAATAACTGACCGTTATTACTGCATGTCTGACAGGTGTCCAACGGTAACATTTTTTTCAGAGTATAAGTACAACAGAGAGAAGATTTCTTTAATCTTTTATTTTCTTTATACTTTATCTCTCTCCTTACTTTTACTCTCTTTCTCTTTCTTTCTCACGTTGGTTTTTCATACAGACATTATCTCAAACACCTAACAGGCATACTTGAATATCAATATTTTTCACATGGCGCCAAAGGATTTAATCATTGATGGAGCAAAGTTTGTTCCAAACAACTATGCTGCAATTCTTGATCATGCTGAAGCTCCATCTGAATTGCACTTTGTGCAAGATCTTCTTGCACATAGTGAGGTTGGGTACGCCTTAACTCAGCCTGAATTATTTTCAAGTCAACAAGTTCTGAGGTTCTGGAGGACTGGAGTTTTTGATGATGGTGTTAACCGTGGAACTCCCAGTATTATCTTCTAAGTGGGTGATTCATCCTTTGTAGTCACTCCTGGTACAGTACGCAGGGCTTTACATCTTCCAGAAGATTGTACTTTCTCAATTCCAGAGGACTCAGCCCTTCGGGAGTTAATGGCTGAATTGGGATATGAAAAGAGTCTGACGAAACTTGGACAGTTGAAACGGGCTAATATCAGAAGAGAATGGAGTTTCTTCTTTGATTGCATCACCAAAGCTTTTGGGAACAAATGTTCAAATTTTGATGCTATCCCAATTCTGAGTCAGCACATAGGGTATGCTATTATTCATCAAACTCATTTTGATTTTGCAACTGGAATAATTGGTTTTATTGGGGATAGGATGACAGAGGATAGAGATGTTGTTTATTTTGCTAGATTCTGTCAACTTATTTACACTTACTGTACTGATGAACCTTATTTAGTCAGCACTCAAACCCCACCTTTTAAGGTTGCAAAACGATACTTTAATGACCTGGTAAATGCTGATACAAAGAAGAAAGTGGTTAGACCATTACAGATTCCTAAGTCTGTAAAACAGATTCTGGTAAATGCTGATCCTGATACATATAGATATGTTTACTCTGATGTCCAATCACCTCCAACCACCCAAAATCCATCAACCTCAGTACCTACCTCTCATTCTACTCAACCTACCCTCAGAACTTATCTCAAATCCTATCTCTCCACTTCACAGACTGCTCAACCTTATTCTTCAGCACCTACTGTGAAGCCTACATCCTCTAAGCCAAAGAGAACAAAGACTGTTCCTCAAACACCTCAAAAGAGGAGGAGAATTACTTTGAGAGATGAATCAGATTCTGAGGATCAGATTCCTTCTTCAGAACCTGTGGTGGATGAAGCTGAGAAAGCAACTTCTCAAAAGGATTCTGAAATTGGGGGTTCTAGGCTTCTCAAGCGGCTTAGACGAATGATAGTTCCTGAAACTCCCAAGGAATCCAAATCCACAAGGAAGTACAAGAAACAGAGGGCACAAAGGCCAGTTTCAGATGATGAGGAGGAAGCAGCTAAGGAAGGGGATCAGGAATCTCTGATCTCACAAGACAAGGAATTTGCTCCAGTCACTTCTTCTCCATCAACTCCATCTCATGAAGCTGTATCTGACAAGGCTAACTCACCATCTGTGTTTCTTGTTGATCCAGGCACAAGTGCTGAAATTGATATTCAGAACCTGGTTGTGCCTGCAATATTTTTCTTAGAAGCTCCAACAGCAAATAATCCTTCCACAACACCTGTTACTGATGCTGTTCAAACTCCAGAGTTATCAACAACACCTTCTCTACAATAAGATGCTGATGATCAGAATTTAGGTGAGCATCAGGATATGGCTGTTGATCAGAACTTAGAACAAGATCAGCAATTAGAGGATGCTGAAGCCTCCATTGCTACTCACACTGTTGTCTTATCAGAAGATACTGATTCTTTAAGTTCTGATGCTGCAAATGTTGGAGATACTGGTGATGCTGCTCCAACTGTAGATGCTGATGAAGCAGGTCCTTCCGGACATACTCCACCACCGACTCTTCCTAAGTCTGAACTGGTAAAGGAGTTTGTTATCAGGGATGCACCAGTGCCTTGGAGTGAAACTCCTGCAGGTCAGGAGTGGACTAAGGAATGGAACTCAGTTTCATGTGTTCCAAATGCTTTACATCTTGCTGAGCACTTGACTAAAGCTGATGAAATGTTAAATTCTGATGATTTTAAAACCCAGCTTAGAGTCACTGCATTGAGTACTAAACATCTACAAGGTCTTCATTCAACTACTCATGCAGAGCTACACAAGATTCAGGAGAACTTTATCAAACAGGAACAAGTTTGAAAAATTGATAAGAAAAAGTTCTTTCAACCTACCATTGACAGGATTGCTTATATTGAGAAAACTCAAGAGAAACAACAAGCTCAGATTGATCAAATTCTGACAAATCAAGCTTCTCAGCAATCGCAACTTACTGAAATCCAGACCTCAGTGGAACTACTTATCTCTCTTTTATTACCTGCTGATGCCAAAAAGGGGGAGAAGGTAATTAAGTCCAAATGCAAAACCAACAAGACACTGCAAGGAAAGGATGATGGAAAAGATGACCAAGGAAACTCTGGAATGGGTAGTGGTCATAGTCAAGGTAGAAGGTTTACATCAAGACAAGGTAGTCACAGAACAAGTTCTGATACTGGGAAAAGAATTAGTTCTGCTGCTGGTAAAAGGATAAGTTCTGATGAACTTCTAGATCTTGATGAGGAAATGTCAAGACAGTTATTTCTTCAAGAAAATCCAGGAATGGACTTGGAAAGTTTAAAGGAAGAAGAAGCCAGACTTAAATCAGAGAAAGTCACATCTAAATCTGAAGCTTCTGGTAAAAAGTCACTTCCAAAACTTAAAGGCATTGTGATCAAAGAAAGGACACATACTGAAGCAACATTGGCTAGATCACAACCACAGATAGATCCAAGATCCAAGGGTAAAGAAAAGGTTGGTGAACCTATCAAGGCTTATGTACCTCCTAAGGAAGAAGAAATTGCTGATGAAAAAGATGATCTTGCTCTGACTTCAAGAAAAGTTCTTAAAACAACCTCTGACATGGCTCAAGTTGTTCAGAGTCAAGAAATTGTAAGTTCTGATATTCAGAAGAAGCAAGTAACCTCTGACAGAGCTCAAGTTAACTTGATATCAGAAAATAGATTAAAGACACTCCTACCAGGATTCACTAAAGCAAAATAGACTCAATCTTTGAAGACTACTGCAAGTGGTTTTGAAGCAAGAGTAGTTACTGGAAAGGAAGCTAGAGATAAAACTGGATTGGGAAGTGCTGATGAAATAAGAGTACACAACACTTCCAATGATCCAACTTCCTTGAGTGAACCAGGTATTGGAGCAACTCCTGAGAGATTGAATCAACTGGAATCTGTACAGATGGTTTACCATACCTACTTGAAAGAATACATCATGTTGTATTTCATGACAGATGGTAGGGTTTATCATATAAGACAAAATGCTATTCCTTTGAAGTATTTTGAAGAATTGGAGCATGTACTTTTCTTACTTCAAGTGGATGACAGAATAACAGAGACTGCTGCAAACTATTTAAAAGAACATATTCGATGACAGAAAAGGCTTTATTCTGTTAAGTCTGACAGCATATATGTTCCAAAGTACAGAGATCACAATGGTGATATTGTTGATATGAAGCCTAATACTGCACAGATCAGAACGTATCTTGGTATTAAGGGACTTGAATTCAATCTTGAGTCTGACAAAGCTTATGTCATAAGACTAGATCAGGAGTTGAGAAAAGCAAAGATTAATGATCTCAGAGCTGCAATCTTTCAAACTGGTGAAGATACTGCAGAGCTTAAAGATGTTAAAAGGAGAATGATTGATGAACTAAGATATGCTGAGAAATGTTTGTTGAAGAACTATCTCAGAACAACTCCTGACATCAGAGAGATCAGAAAATGAAGAAGCCAAGTCGAAGATCTACAACTGCTTAAATTCTGATATTTATACAGATTGAAGTTGTTATCAGAAGCTGAAATTGGTAAAAACTTTAAGGACTGTAAGTTGTAGTTATCTAGTCTATTTCTCATGCATTTGTACTTAATGTTTTTGACATCATCAAATATCTGTTAAACTTGTATATTTTGTTAATTTACAAGTTGGGGGAGATTGTTAGATATATTTGATAATGTCATGACTAATATGTTTTATGTTTAGCTTTCAGATCTTATGTGAACAGGATAAATCAGTACTTAACTGTTGATCAGTACTTATACTGGAAGTCAGGACTTAAGGATATCAGTACTTATATTATCAAGAGATAAACATCAGAAGATAGATATCAGAACTTAAGTGCTGAAGGACAATCAGAAAAAGACAGTAGCTGATTAAAGGAAAGAAGATCGAGATAAACATAAGAAGAGATATACATGAAGAAGGAATTCCGTGAAGAATGGAATACTTGGAAGAAAAGATATCTGATTGATATATTTTAGGAAGCAGAATTATATTCCATATCAATTAGTGATTATCTTGTAACTGTGTAGTATATAAACACAGACATAGGGTTTACACTATAAGTGTTATCATTATTAGAAAAGATTATTCATTGTAACCTAGCAGCTCTCGTGATATTTGTTCATCACTGAGAGGTAACAGTTCCATACTGTAACAGAGTTTATTGTTTCAATAAAGTTTGTTTTCTGTTACTTAAATTCTTAAAGTTTGATTTGAGTGTACTATACACTGTATTCACCCCCTCTACAGTGTGTGTGTGACCTAACAAATTCTTCAAGCATTTTCCTTTTAGCTTCAATAAGAGATCTGTTCTTTCTTTCCACTACTCCATTTTGTTGTGGAGTTCTTGCTACAGAAAACTCATGCATTATCCCATTCTCTTCACAAAATGATCTTATCACAGTATTCTTGAAATCAGTTCAATTGTCACTCCTGATTCTTCTTACTTTAAAATCAGGATGATTGTTGACTTGCCTTATGTGATTGATGATGATTTCACTAGCCTCATCTTTAGACTTTAGGAAATATGTCCAAGAGAACTTTGAGAAATCATCTACAATTACTAGGAAAAATCTTTTCCTTGAGATGGACAACACATTGACTGGTCCAAACAAATCCATGTGTAGCAATTGCAAAGGTTCTTCAATTGTTGAATCAAGCTTCTTTCTGAATGATGCTTTAATCTGCTTTCCCTTTTGGCAGGCATCACACAGTCCATCCTTAGAGAATTCCACTTGAGGAATGCCTCTAACCAGCTCTTTCTTGACAAGCTCATTCATGGTCTTGAAGTTTAGATGGGATAACTTCTTGTGCCATAGCCAACTTTCATCTTGACTTGCTTTACCGAGAAGATAAGTGACAGATTCTACATTAGACGAGTTAAAGTCAGCTAGATACACATTTCCTTTTCTCACACCAGTGAGAACCACTTTGTTGCTTCTTTTGTTTGTCATAACACAGGCTTCTGAGTTGAAGGTTACTGAATTGCCCTTATCACAAAGCTGGATGATACTCAACAAATTATGCTTGAGACCATCCACTAGGGAAACCTCCTCAATGATGACATTGTCTTTTGAAATCAAGCCATATTCCACAGTATAACCCTTGCTGTCATCTCCAAAGGTAATACTTGGGCTAGCTCTCTTCTTGAACTCTGTGAGCAGGGTAGAATCTCCAGTCATGTGCCTTGAATAACCACTATCCAGGGACCAAATATTCTTTCTGATTCCCTGCACACATAAAAACCAAATCAAGTTAATTTTGGTACCTAATTTTCCTTGGGTCCTGCCTTGTTAGCTTTCTTCTTTGGTTTCTTAGGTTTGATCTCATTTGACTTGGGAATTTCTGATTCATCCTTAGTCATTTGAGTTGGACCTTTGAAACTAGTCATTAAAACAGAATTATCATGCACATTTTGATTAACATGAAAAGGAATGCTATTTGCAAACATGTTATTCCAGTAAGGCATGCTAAATGGCATTTATGGCATACTAAATACAATATAATAAGGATTAGGTGCAAATGGCATATTAGCAAATTATGCATTCATATTCTGAGTAGACATAGCATTCACAGGCATAGAAGACATGGCATTCATGTTGGGAAAAGAAGAGGGTACAGACATAGGAGTAGGCATGGCAATTTTGCAATTAACAGACAAGTGATTAACACTACCACACTTAACATAGATTTTTCTTGGAGCATATTTATCAAGTGTGTAGTTGTTATGTTTGTTAATCCCTACTTTCCCATTTCTATTGTTTTTCCTTTTAGCTTCTGTTTTAATCTCAATCTTCTCCAATTTGTCATTCAATTGCTTGATAGACATATGACCAACATTAACTTTCTTCTCCTTCTTCACTTGACTTGATTCTCTTGGAACAAAGTTTTTGGAAACTGATCCATATTTCTCATTCAGTTTGGCAAGTTTGGCTTTGCTCACAGGTTTGCTTACAGCCGACGGATGAGGATTTGTGTCACTCGACGGATAATTCTATTGATTATCCGACCGATGACTCTCATCATCCATCGAGTCCACATCTGTTAGCAACCCTTCAACCAAGTTCGATTCCAGCTTCTCCTTACTCTTTTTCCAGGCTGCATCACAAAAGGACTCAATACCTTGAACTTTAGTGATTTGAGCATGAACATCTCTGGATGATTTCCATGCCTTAATCACCTCTTGTTCTCGTTCAAGTTGCTTCTTCAAAATCTCTTCTTTTTTCAAGGACTCAGTTAATTCATCCTTAGCAATCTTACATTATATTCTCAATTTCTCAAATTCAATACACTGAGACTCTAGCACATTATTCCTTTCACTTAGAAATAAATTGTTTTCTTTAAGTTTAGCATTTTCTTTAGTGAGTGACTTAAGTGTAACACGCAAGTTATATAATTCTGTGGACATGTCACTTATGGCATCATTACACTCAGCTTTAGATAAATGTGCCAGGTTTATGGTGATTACCTGATTACTTGATGAACTTGTTTCCATTTCATCAGACTTGGCCATCAGGGCTAGATTAACATAGCTCACATCTTCATCTTCATCCAAACCATCAGCTGCCCAGTCATTTTCTTGTGTAATGAAAGCCCTTTCTTTTTGCTTGAGCAACTCAAATTACTTATGTTTATAATCAACAGGCTCAAACTTCTTTTTGTTGGAATCTGACTTTCTACACTCACTGGCAAAGTGCCCTGTGAAGCCACATTTGAAACATTTGAACTTAGATTTATCCACCATGTTTCTATTTGGCTTTGCTGCTCCAAAGTTCTTTTTGAACTTGAGCTTGGAAAATCTTTTGGAAAGGAATGCTAAATGCTCATCAATATCATCCATGTCATCTTGGCTCAAATGATCTTCATTTTCAGCTACCAACCCTTTTCCCTTGTTCTCACAGGCCTTTGAAGTAGACTCAACAGCTTCTACCTTCATCTCTTTCTCTTTCTCTAACTCAGCAACCAGTGCTATGGACCCTCCTTTCTTCCTTCCTTTCTCCATCCTCTCATCTTGCTCTATTTTAAGCTCGTAAGTTTTTAGGATGCCATACAGTGTCTCCAAAGCAAACTCCTTGTAATCTTGAGAGTTTCTCAATGAGACTGTCATTGGTTTCCATTCCTTTGGAAGAGATCTAAGGAACTTGAGATTGGAGTCTTTTGTATGATAGACTCTTCCATGCAACTTCAGAGCATTTAGTAGTTTTTGAAATCTACTAAAAATGTCAGTGAGAGACTCACTATCTTCACAATAAAAGTGGTCATATTGCTGAATTAGCAGCTGCATCTTATTCTCCCTTACTTGCTCAGTACCATCATAGATAATCTGAATTGTGTCCCAAACCTCCTTGGTTGTTTTGCAGTTAATGATGTTATCAAACATATCACCATCAACTCCATTGAACAATATATTCATGGCCTTCTTGTCTTTCCTGACTTGCTCAATATCAGGATCTGACCATTCATGCCTAGGCTTGGGAACAGATGGTTCATTCCCTATTGCAGCTCTCATTGGTACATGAGGACCTCTCTTTATGCAATCCACATAGGCCTCATCTTGAGAAAGAAGGTGTAGGTGCATCTTCACTTTTGATTGGTGACAAGTGTCTTTGTCCAGAAATGGAATCTTAACTCCAACATCCTTCTTGTTCATCTTGCTGTTTGTTGTGATCTTTAAACTCTTTGTACTTTAAGCGTTTGCTCTGATACCAATTGTTATTCCCCAACAATACAACAAGAATTACAGAAGGGGGGTTGGATGTAATTCTGGCTTCCTTTTGAGATTTTTAAAACTGTTCTAACTCAATAATATATAAGTGTTTGATTTACAGAGTGCGGAATGAAAGAATTATATAAATCAAAACATAGGTAATAAAAACACAAGTCTTTAAAACTTTCTAGTGGATTTGAATGTATCCACCAGATATATATATATATATATATATATATATATATATATATATATCGAGAGAACCCTGTGAAGCTTGAATAGCTCACAGCTGCTGTTACAAGTGAACAAACAAACTACAGAGAAATTCTTAACAGTTACAGCCTTTTCTATTTCTCTTCTAAAATGTGTTTGCTTAGTTGTTTGTTCTACTAGCTATACTTGGTTTATATATCACCAAGTTTATATGGAAATAAGACAGGATAATAAAACAAAACTTATCAAGTCTAACTCCATGCTGCTTCACTACTCTATTCCAGCATTTTTGAATATCTTCATAATAGCATGGAAATGGTAATGCTTCTTTGTTCTCGGAAACCCTGCTAAACAGGCTGCCACATTCCTTTTGCAAACACTCAACGCATGTGACTGTGTTATCACTGTCAATAGATATTTGAATTGATCATCCGTCAGGTACATTCTTGTTATCCGTCGGGTAGCTTTGTTGATCATCCGTCGGGTAGCTTTGTTGATCATCCGTCGGGTAGCTATTTGACACTTGACTCCATTTCATTTATGCAGAATTACAAGACATCTTATATTTACAATTAATCAACATATTCTGCATATCTACACAAAGTTTTTTGCAGAAATGTGCTACATTACTTATTGTTACATAAGCTATTCACCCGGTGGATATCAATTAGTCATCCGTCGGGACTGTATTGAATCATCCGTCGGGACTATAATTGATCATCCGTCGGGTGCTATAAAATTCACTGAGTTAAATCTACTAAGGTGTTTTGTTTTGCTTATCATCAAGTACACAACATATTCCTAACAGTTCATGACATTTTTATCTTTTCAAACTTGTTCAAAGTCTGGATTAGACCATTTTGCTCTAGGCTTTGGGACAGATGCTTCATTTCCTGTAGCAGCTCTCATAGGGACATGTGGACCTTTCTCAATACAGTCCATATATGCTTCATCTTGAGATAGGAGATGCAGGTGCATCTTCACCTTCCAATGGTGATATTTGTCTTTGTCCAGAAATGGAATCTTTAGTCCAACATCCTTTTTGCTCATTGTTAGGGCGAAAACACGCGCTAATAACACATGCAAGTATACGCGTTCACAAGTAATATAGAATACTTTCTAGTTTGTTCCCACAGAGACTCAGACTAATTATTTTCAATTAAACTCACTCACCAATGTATGATTACTTCTCAATGTTAAGACAATAACACTTAGATTTGATTAACTAATTATTAACTACAATTAACTACTAGAATTAAGCACTTAATTAACACTTGAATTAACAATATTAAAACACACATGAGATCACAACTTCATTACTACTTCCTTCAATAGCTATTGTTATTACCCTTAGCATGCAACAGTGATGATATTAATCGAATAACACGAAACTGATAAAAGCCGACTTTCATTGTACTAATACCATTCTACCAAGCATCCACAATTAAGATAGAAGTTGAATAGGCATCAATTATGTTGAGTTCCTATATGTCTACAGAAATTTACAACATAACGATTTAAGCACAAGTTATTCCTTTTGATTACACAGGGCGAATAAAACGGTTAGAGTTACCACTAATCATGCATACTCTTACATGAACCTATGCTAGCATGGCAAGTTCTAAATATCAAGATCCACCATCGCTTCACAAGAGATTAACACCCTATCTTATATGTTCGCGACGCACATAAGACGAATACGCACAGCCAATACTAGATATCATACAATCATCACACACTAAGGTATTAAACGACTAACTAAAGAATTCCATAGTAAATCCGTTTCGACCCCATGATCACGATTAGCCCATGATAGCACTCATCGTCATCATGGGTTCATATGAAAACATGATAATAACACACGAGAATAATAATTAAAACTACTTATATTAAACCAGAGTACGTCACAAGAGTAGGTTCAAAGTAAAGAAAACTAGCATCCAACCTTACAACGAAATAAAGAATCACACGAAAATATACTCCCTCTTCGTTGCGGTGTGCTAAAACGGTCTTCTTCCTTATCTCCTCGCTCTTCGATTAATGCTACGATCCAACCTATGTGAAACGTCTTTGAAATCTACTTATATAGAAGTCTCATAAAGCCCAGGTAACTCAGAAGTTGGAAGTCAAACAAAAATAGGAGTCTAAAATATTAATTCTGAAAATCCATCCCTGCGCGGCCGCTCAGCATTCCTGAGCGGCCGCTCAGCATTCCTGAGCAGTCGCTCAGCTTCCTGAGCGGTCGCTCAGCAGAGCTGAGCGGGCGCTCACCCTGTTACTAGAAACTGATCTGTTTTTCTCCCGTTTCTTCGCTGCAATCTGCTCCTATCTTCCCAATTGCAATGCTAAACACATGCCAAGGCTTATTATTGATGAAATCTCTTCCGAAATGTAATTAATACCCTGAAATGCACAAACACTAGAAAAACGCATCAAATACACAAAATACTTGATTTTAAGACACCAATTCAAGCTATTATAAGACATTCTAAGTGGTATAAAATGCCACTTATCACACCCCCAAACTTAAATCGATGCTTGTCCTCAAGCGTCACAGACTCAAAAACAAAACAAAAACATGCATGAATGCAATCTATATGAAATGCAGCGATCCCTCTTACTACGACCAAACCAATCAACTTACGACATCTCAACAAATGCAATTAGGCGAATAAAGATCAATCAAATCATGCAAACTAACATACAGCCAGAAACGTGGTGTATGCAGATGCTTAACAGATATGCTTCGAAAATAGATCAATTATCATAACTCAACTATCCTCAAGGCACTCGCCTGATTATACGAAGAATAAAAATTCTAGGCACAAAATAACTTATAACACTTCAAGATTTCTGAAGCTTATTACGAAATCATGCTTTTTATTTATAACAACAAATGCTTATTTGACCGTGCAATGAGTGAGGTCCACAAAAGACTTATGCAATGACATTCATGTAGCGAGCGTTAGGTTAGCGGATCCCAGACTATAAAAGCCTTAGGTCACTAGGCACAAGTCCCCTAAGAACTTAATAACTCGAATACCAAAGAGCCCACTCGTGATCAATTATGCATTAACTCTTTTTTTTCTTTTTTCCTTTTCTATTTTTTTTCTTTTTTTTATATTTTTTTTCAAAATTTCTAAGCAAGTGCGTTTCGCTCCATCTTGCTCAACCCTAGACTACTCGCATAAAAATACGAGTCGGCTACTAGCCATTTGACGCCTAGCCACAATTAGCAATGAATTCCATTTTTCACTCCATTTTTTTCTTTTCATGCCTTTTATCACTAAGAACCTATTATAAAATTCTAAGCATAATCAATAGATTAACCTCGAAAACCATCAAACCATAACAATAATCTAGTCCTTAAGCATTCTCTAAGATTTAGTGAAATTACAAGTGTTTCTAGCATGCATATCAACCTACACAACTCAACATCACTTTAACGTTATCACTACACTCGCATCAACATCACAAATCAATTGGTAAATCAGCGCAAAAGGGATCATGGTATATGCATGAGCTACATGACATGATAAATAAAGCTATAAATAATAAAAAACTATATGGAAAAAAATATGCAATTATATGAACTAAACTATCATGAATATGCAACTATATGACACACACACAATATTCCTTAACTACCACCCCAAAACTTAAAATCTTTACTCTCCCCAGTGAAGGTAGTAGAAAGGAACACAGGGTATACCTACTCGGAGAGATCATCATCATCATCACCCTCAGAGGGTGGTGTATCAGAAGGCGGATATGCAGAGTCCTCACCAAAAACTGGCCACTGGATGTCAGCTCCAAGGCCTCGAAAAGCAATCCCAAGTGCAAGGATGAGCTCCTGAGCAAACCTGCTATGTGTCTCGTACATAGTATCCATCCTCCTCGACAGCCTCCTATACTGGGCATCAGCCATCCCAGCACCCTCCTGAGCTCTAGAAGAACCAACCTCATCTCGCCTTGGCCTCGCCATGGTAGCACCTCGTGCTGGACGCCCTCCTGGAAGATGATAACCCAGCCCATGCTCCTCGGGCTCACCACCGGTCCACTCCTGCATCGCATGCAGAGTCCCGAATTCAATAGGAGCGGCCGACAACTCAACTGCTCATGAGACGGCCACTGGACTCCCACTGCTCGGCAAAGCTTTGTAACCGTGGATGCATAAGGGATGTTCATGTGCTTAGCTCCCCTCAAAAACTTCAGAATTCTTTCGTAGATGAACTCGCCAAGGTCCACATAGTACTCCTCATTCAAAATTCCCCATAACAACTGTGCTCTCTCAACCGTGACCTCATGTGCATGTGAAGTAGGCAGAATATTAGCGCAAATAAAAGCATTTCATGCACGGGCATACCTGTTCATCGCAATCGCCGAAAAATGGCGATACTCGTTAGTCCCAGTCTTGAAGGTCCAAACTATGCCCGGCCTACAGAGAGTAGCACAAATCAAGTCCAAATCAAAATCCTCAGCAGTCTTCTCGTTCCAGTTCTCCTTCGTGGGCTTCCTCTATCGCTGCCTAATAACACGGCGAATCGCCGCAGGGTGATAATCTACCGTCATCCCCCGGACCACAGAATACCCATTCTTCTCAGCTTTCACGTTCGCATAAAAATCGCGAACAACGCTCATCGGAACTGCTTCAGTAGACTCACAGAAAGCAATCCAACCCTTCTCAACAATCATAGGCAACAACTCACCATCCCTCCCCGATGGTAAGAACCCCCTCTCATTCAAACAACTAAGGCCTCGCAGCAGTACCCCTCGAAGAATCAGTAGTAGGGACAGTGCTGCTGCTATCAATAGTCCTGGATCTCTTGGGTGCCATCAAAACTGAGAAAAAGTGTCTAAGATTTGTGTTTTTAGGTTTGGGAGAGAGTTTAAGGTTTGAAAGTGTATGGGGAGTATATGGAATAGGTGTATGTATTCTTGTGAATATGTTGTATACTTGATGATCACTTAAATAAAACATCTAAGTAGATTTTACTTAGTGAAATAATGTAGCACTTGACGGATAAGAATTATAGTCCTGACAGATAACTCATTATAGTCCCGACGGATGATTAACTTATTATCCATCGAGTGAGTAGCTTATGTAATAATAAGTTTATAGCACAGTGATGTATGCACCTTTGTATAGAATCTGTAGTAGCATATAAGTCATGTTGACTTTAACTAGATATGCAGAATAGGTTGATTAATTGTACATAAGTAATGTCTTGTAATTCTGTATAAGTGAAATGAAGTCAAGTGCCAAAATAGCTACCGACGGATGATCAACAAAGCCTTCGACGGATGATCAAATGACTATCAACGGATGTTTAACATAGCAGTCGACGGATGATCTGAAAGTCGACGAATGATCATATCAAGAATTCAAACATCAGTTGAACAGTGAAAGCTGACACACAGCCGTCGAGTTGGATATAAACACATTGTGGAAGCCCATTAACTGGTTAATAGAGGACAAAAAGCAGCAAAGATTAAGACTGTTAGATTTTATATTTGTTCAGTCTTTTTGACTTTGTAATCTTGGTATTATATAAACCAAGAGAGTAGCAAATAGAAATATAACTGAGATAGTTGAAAAACACAAAAACAGAGAAATCTTTGTAAGCATAATCATTAGCATTTCCTGTTTTCTCAGCAGTTCAATTTGTAAGCAGCTGTGGGCATTTCTGTACATAGAGTCCTCTCGATATATTATATATATCTCTGATGGAATTGTTTAAATCCACCAGAAAGTTTTTAAAGACTCTTGTTTTTAATTACTTGTGTTTTGATTCATTCAAGTTTATATTCCGCATTGTGCTAATCAAAACAAATATATCAATAATCGAGTTGAACATTTTTATTTCAAGAAAAAGGTTCAGGAATTCCATTCAACCCCCCTTCTGTAATTCTTGCTTCATTGTTAAGGGACTAACAATTGGTATCAGAGCAAGCTCTTAATCTACAAAGAGTTTAAAGATCAAAACAATTCAGCAAGATGAACAAGAAAGATGTTGGAGTCAAGATTCCTTTTCTTGATAAAGATAATTACCATCATTGGAAGGTAAAGATGCATCTTCACATGCTCTCTCAAGATGAGGCCTATGTGGACTGCATAGAAAGAGGCCCTCATGTTCCAATGAGAGCTGCAACAGGAAATGAGCCATCTGTTCCAAAGCCAAGGCATGAATGGTCTGATCCTGACATTGAACAAGTCAGGAAAGACAAAAAGACCATGAACATTCTGTTCAATGGTGTTGATGCAGACATGTTTGATAACATCATCAACTGCAAGACTGCCAAGGAAGTTTGGGACACAATACAGATAATCTGTGATGGTACTGAGCAAGTAAGAGAAAATAAAATGCAGCTCCTGATTCAGCAATATGAGCATTTTCATAATGAAGAAAGTGAATCACTCACTGACATTTTTAGTAGATTCCAAAAACTACTAAATGCTCTTAAGTTGCATGGAAGAGTCTATCAGACTAAAGACTCCAATCTGAAATTTCTCAGATCTCTTCCAAAGGAATGGAAACCAATGACAGACTCATTGAGAAACTCACAGGATTATAAGGAGTTTACTTTAGAGAGACTGTATGGCATTCTGAAAACCTATGAGCTTGAGATAGAGCAGGATGAAAGAATGGAGAGAGGAAAGAAGAAAGGAGGATCTATTGCACTAGTTGCTGATCTAGAAAAGGAAAAGGAAGTGAAGATGGAAGCTGTGGAATCAACTTCAAAGGTCTGTGAAAGCAAGGGTAAGGGGCTAGCTACAGAAAATGAAGATTCATTGAGCCAAGATTACATGGAGGACATTGATGAGCACCTAGCATTTCTTTCAAGAAGATTTGCCAAGCTCAAGTTCAAAAAGAACTTTGGAGCAGCCAAGCCAAATAGAAACATGGTGGATAACTCAAAATTCAAATGTTTCAAATGTGGCTTGGCTGGGCATTTTGCAAATGAGTGTAGAAAGTCATATTCCAGTAAGAAAAAATTTGAGTCTGTAGATTACAAGCAAAAATACTTTGATCTACTCAAATAAAAGGAAAGGGCTTTTATTACACAAGAGAATGACTGGGCAGCTGATGGCTTGGATGAAGATGTCAGTTATGTCAATCTAGCCCTTATGGCCAAGTCTGATGAAACAGAGACAAGTTCCTCAAGCAATCAGGTAATCACTACAAACCTTGCACATTTATCTAAAGCTGAGTGTAATGATGCCATAAATGACATGTCTACAGAATTGTATCATTTGCGTGTTACACTTAAGTCCCTCACTAAGGAAAATGCTAAAATCAAAGAAAACAACTTGTTTTTAAGTGAGAGGAATAATGTGTTTGAGTCTCAATTTGTTGAGTTTGAAAAACTAAAAATTGAGTGTAGGATTGCCAAAGAGGAATTAACTGAATCCTTAAAAAAGGAAGAAATTTTAAAGAAGCAGCTCGATCGTGAACAAGAGGTGATTAAAGCATGGAAAACATCCAGAGATGTTCATGCTCAAATCACCAAGGTTCAAGGAATTGAGTCTTTTTGTGATGAAGACTGGAAAAAGGATAAGGAGAAACTAGAACCTATTTTGGTAGATGGGTTGCTGACAGATGTAGACTCGACGGATGATGAGGACTATCCGTCGGATAACTAAAAGTGTTATCCATCGAATGATAAAAATCCTCATCCGTCGGCTGTAAGCAAACCCATTAGCAAAGCCAAATTAACCAAGCTAAATGATAAGTATGGGTCTGTTTCCAAGAACTTTGTTTCAGGAGAGTCAAGTCAAGCTAAGAAAAGGAAAAAGGCTAATGTTGGTCACATGACTGTCAAACAGTTAAGTGACAGACTTGAGAAAATAAAGGTAAAAACAGAGACTAAAAAGAAAAACAATAGGAATGGTAAAGTAGGGATTAACAAACATAATAACTACACACCTGATAAATATGCTCCTAGAAAGATCTGTGTTAAGTGTGGTAGTGTAAATCATTTGTCTGTTAATTGCAAATCTGTCATGCCTACTCCCATGTCTATTCAGTCTCAATTTCCTAACATGAATGTCATGCCTCCCATGCCTGTTAATGCTATGCCTACACAGAATATGAATGCACAATTTGCGAATATGCCATTTGCACGTAATCCATATTATGCTGCATACAACATACCTCAAATGTCATTTAGCATGCCTTACTGGAATAACATGTTTGCACCAAGCATGCCATTTCCTGTTAGCCATAACATGCATGATAATTCTGTTGCATCTAGTGGTTTTAAAGGCCCAACCCAAATGACTAAGGAAGAATCTGAAATTCCTAAGTCAAATGAGTTAAGACCTAAGAAACAGAAGAAGAAAGCTAACAAGGTAGGACCCAAAGAAACTTGGGTACCAAAATCAACTTGATTTGATTTTGATATGTGCAGGGAAACAGAAGGAATCTTTGGTACTTGGATAGTGGTTGTTCAAGACACATGACTGGTGATTCTATCCTGCTCACAGAGTTTAAGGAGAGAGTTGGACCAAGTATTACTTTTGGAGATGACAGCAAAGGATATACTGTGGGATATGGCCTGATTTCAAAGGATAATGTCATCATTGAAGAGGTTGCCTTAGTGGATGGTCTCAAACACAATCTGTTGAGTATCAGTCAGCTTTGTGACAAAGGCAACTCAGTAACCTTCAACAAAGAAGCCTGTGTTGTGACTAGCAATCAAAACAACAAAGTGGTTCTCACTGGTGTGAGAAGAGGAAATGTGTATCTAGTTGACTTCAACTCAACTAAAGCAGAATCTGTAACTTGTCTTCTCAGTAAAGCAAGTCAAGATGAAAGTTGGCTATGGCACAAGAAGCTATCCCATTTAAACTTCAAGAACATGAATGAGCTGGTAAAGAAAGAGCTAGTTAGAGGCATTCCTCTAGTGGAGTTTACAATGGATAGACTGTGTGATGCCTGCCAAAAAGGGAAGCAGATCAAAGCATCATTCAGAAAGAAACTTGATTCAGCAATTGAAGAGCCTCTGCAATTGCTTCACATGGATTTGTTTGGACCAGTCAATGTATTGTCAATTTCAAAGAAAAGATTTTTCCTAGTAATTGTAGATGATTTCTCAAAGTTCTCTTGGACATATTTCCTAAAGTTTAAAGATGAGGCTAGTGAAATCATCATCAATCACATAAGGCAAGTTAACAATCATCCTGATTTCAAAGTTAGAAGAATCAGGAGTGACAATGGAACTGAGTTCAAGAACTATGTCATGAGAGCATTTTGTGAGGAAAATGGGATCTTGCATGAGTTTTCAGCAGCAAGGACTCCACAACAGAATGGAGTAGTGGAAAGAAAGAACAGATCTCTTATTGAAGCTGCAAGGACAATGCTTGAAGAATCAAAATTACCAACTTATTTATGGGCTGAAGCTGTAAACACTGCATGCTACACTCAGAATATCTCTCTGATTAATCAAGCAAGATGCATGACTCCTTATCAATTGTTCAAGAACAAGAAGCCAACTCTAAACTTTCTTCATGTCTTTGGCTGTAAATGCTATATTCTGAGAAATCAAACTTATCAAAATGGAAAGTTTGATGCTAAAGCAGATGAAGGAATTTTTGTTGAATATGCTGTTGGTAAAGCATATAGAGTCTACAATCTAAGAACCAACATTGTTATGGAATCTATACATGTTGTGTTTGATGATAAAAAGATTGAAGGACTGAAAGATGGAGATTACCATGAAAGCCTCAAATTCGACAATGTTGAGGTGATCAGTGATGAAAGTGATGATGAGAGTGATCAAGAAACAGTGTCTAAGGATAATGCAGACAAATCTACCGCCAATGAAGCACATAACTCAACATCCGTCGAGTTATATAATGCTTCATCCGTCGGAAGGCAATCTGTGTTATCCGTCGGAAGACAACCTGCCTCATCCGTCGGTACTCAAAATTCACCATCCGTCGGGTTATCTAAGGGAGCAGGAAATCAAGGAAGGTCACCCATAGAAAGTACCCCTTTCTCAAATCAAAGATCCACAAACTCAGGGGGAGTTTCTAGCAATCAAAACTCAATCACACATCAAGACAACATTGAGGTCTCTTCATCTAGAGCTAATCTACCTCAACCAAGGAAATGGACAAAAGATCACCCCTTTGAACTAATTATTGGTGATGTTTCTTCTAGAGTTCAAACCAGGAGAGCAACTCAAGAAGAATGTCTATACAGCAGCTTTCTGTCAAAGGAAGAAACAAAGAAGGTAGAAGAAGCCTTGTCAGATCCTGATTGGATTTTAGCTATGCAGGAGGAGCTAAAACCAATTTGAAAGGAATAAAGTTTGGAAGCTGGTACCCAAGCCTAAAGGAAAGAATCCAATAGACACCAAATAGGTATTCAGAAACAAGATGGATGAAAATGGCATAGTAGTAAGGAACAAAGCCAGATTGGTTGCTAAAGGCTATTGCCAGCAAGAAGGAATAGATTTTAATGAAACATTTGCTCCTGTTGCAAGACTTGAAGCCATCAGAATCTTCTTAGCCTATGCAGCCCATGCCAATTTCAAGGTCTATCAAATGGATGTCAAAAGTGCCTTTCTGAATGGAGATTTGGAGGAAGAAGTGTATGTTAGTCAACCTCCTGGCTTTAAAGATCCAAATTTTCCAGAGTATGTCTATTATCTACTGAAAGCACTTTATGGACTGAAGCAAGCACCTAGAGCCTGGTATGACACTTTATCAAAGTTCCTTTTGGAAAATCACTTCACAAGAGGTACTGTAGATAAAACTTTATTTTTCAGAAATGTTAATGGCTCTAGCATACTTGTTCAAATTTATGTAGATGATATTATCTTTGGCTCTACAGATGAGAAACTTTGTAAAAAGTTTGCCAAACTGATGCAAAGTAAGTATGAAATGAGTATGATGGGAGAACTAACTTACTTTCTTGGTTTACAAGTTAAGCAAGTTAGTGATGGAATATTCATTAGTAAAACTAAATATATTTTTGATCTTTTAAAGAAGTTTGATCTAATGGATTGCACATCTGCAAAAAATCCCATGGCCACTGCAACTAAGCTTGAACTAAACACTACTGAAAAGTCTGTGGATATTTCAAGTTATAGAGGCATGGTTGGCTCAGTTCTGTACTTAACAACTATTAGGCCAGATATAATGTTTGCTACATGTTTATGTGCTAGATTTCAGGCTGATCCTAGAGATTCTCATTTGATAGCTATCAAGAGAATTTTCAGATATCTCAAGGGAACACCAAAACTTGGCATTTGTTATCCTAGAGATTCTGGTTTTGATCTAACTGGTTATTCAGATGCAGACTATGCAGGTTGCAGAATTGACAGAAAAAACACAACAGGAACTTGTCAATTTCTAGGAAACAAGCTTGTGTCCTGGTTCAGTAAAAAGCAAAATTCAGTTTCTACTTCTATAGCTGAAGTTGAATATATTGTTGCTGGCAGTTGCTGTGCACAGATCTTATGGATGAAAAATCAATTGCTAGACTATGGTCTGCAAGTTGAGAGGATTCCTATCTTCTGTGATAACACAAGTGCAATTGCCATCACTGAAAATCCAGTGCAACATTCAAGGACAAAGCACATAGACATCAAGTACCATTTCATAAGGGAACATGTAATGAATGGTACTGTAGAGTTACATTTTGTTCCAAGTGAGAAGCAACTTGCAGATATTTTTACCAAGCCACTGGATGAATCCACCTTTTCTAGGTTGGTAAGTGAGTTAGGTATGCTTAATTACTCTTGAATCTGTCTGAGTTATTTTGCAAGTTGAAAAGTAGCCAGAAATTTAACTAATTTTTTAGTCTTGGAGGAAATTTTGGCTAAGTCAAAATTTTCATCTCGACGGATGACCATTATCCATCGAGTTGAGTCATCCGTCGATACATAATGTGCAAATAAAAATCAATTATTTTTCTGGGATCTTTTAAAACTCGACGGATAACAGTTTATCCTCATCCGTCGAAGTGTCTAAATCTTAACCATTAATTCCCTGAACATTATCCATCGAGTATACTTACAGTTTGTAAGCATTACACGACGGATAATGGGTGGAATTTTTACAGTTTATTTTTTAAACGGCTATTTTAGGAAATTTCTATTGGGTAATTTACTTTTCTTTATTATTTTTATCTGTTGTTTTTGAGCAAATTATAAAAGCTTATTTCATTCTAATCATTTTCTTTTATCATTCTCAAATTCAACTGTGTTTATTTCATTCTCTCTCAAGCAAAAATCCTCTTTCTCTTCAAGCTTTCCTTCTCTAACAATGGCACCTGTAGTAAAGATTATGTCTCAGACTGGGTTCATTTATGAGAAGAACAACTTCACTGCTTTGATCAACAAGGGCATTCAACAATCAGAAGACTATCACAAGATGATGGACTTCGTGAAGAACTGCAAGTTAAGTTTTGCCATGCTTGAATCACCCACAATCCTTTGTGAAGTTGTAGAAGAGATGTGGACCTCTGCAATTTACAACTCTACTGACAAAACCATCACTCTGACCATCAAAGGTAATGAATTCTGTATCAATAGTGATGTGATAAAAGCATGTTTCAAGATTCCTGATGATAATGTAACTTCACCACACACTGACACTGATTTGATCAATATGCTTAACTCCATGCATTATGCACTTCCTACTAATAAGCTAAGTGAAATTAGGAGATTAGGTCTTAGGAAGGAATGGAGTTTTATGTGTGATGTTGTAACTAAAGTTTTCTCTGGAAAAGTCAATAATTTTGATTCTGTGAACATTTCCATGCTTAACATGCTATACATGCTAGTTACAGACAAATTTTACAATTTCAGTGACCTTGTCATATATGAGTTAGGTTTTAAACTAGGTGAGTTAGCCAAAAGGGGAAAGAACATATATTATGCTAGATTTTTTATGCTATTGGTTAACCATCTTTGTCAAGAGATTACACTAGAGAACCCAAACAACAAATTAGCTTGTTGGGTTCAAGAGAGAAGAACCATTGCAGATTTGAACAGAGCCAACCACCATAGGGATGTGCCAATGTTCTATTTCACTGTAATGCTAACACCTCAGGTAAGTGAGGTATGTTCATCCATACCCTCAACTATTCCAATCTCCTCTATTTCTTTGACTTCAGGCATAGCTATGGCAACTGTGACAATGACCAAACAGTTGCCTACCAAAGCTGCCAAATCAACTGTAATTTCCAAATCCAAATCAAAGAAAACCCTCTCTGGTATCTCTCAAAAGGTACCAGTTGAAAAATCTACCAAAGCCAAAGAGGGGAGTGTGAAGGAGGGTCAGATAGGTGAGGGAAGGGGTGAACATCAAAGAAACCCCAAGGATAAGGTTGGAGAGTTGAGTGAATCCCAGCCTAGCCACACTGCAGTTTCCCAACAAACTGCAGTGCTTAAAAAGGACAAAAGCTCATTTCTAGCTGCATCCTCCCAAAAGGATGTGGCTATTGAACAAAGCTCTCATCCAAGAGCACAGGCCAAAAGGGTTAGGGACACAAGCTCACCCCAAACTTACACTAGAAAGAAAAAATCCAAAACAACTGGGGATGCACAGGGTACACACACAGTGCAAACTGGTACTAAAGACACAGTCCCTGCACCTTCTCAAATTCAGATTGATGTGGCTCCAACAAATGTGGAGTCACAGCCAAAATCTCTCATTATAGAAGCCATTGAAACACCATACTCACCAACTAACTCACTGGAAGTGGACATGATAAACATTTCAATTCCTGATTCCCCTTCTTTAACTCTGTTGGGGAAGCCAAAATCTAGTGCAAGTGAGCATCATCTTTTAGATGATTTGTTGGCTCACTTGTCAATTCTTTCAGATTCTATTGTGACTTATGTGCCTCAAATAACTTCAATCAACACAGAGTCTACAATAGTTTCTCTTCCTACCTCATTCATTTCTACTCTCTCGATGGATATTGCTCATCCGTCGAGTAGTGACTGTATCCCAACGGATAAGCTTAACAGCAGTTATCCGTCGGATAGCTTTACCACTCACCCGACGGATATCACTTATCCGTCGAGTGTCTCTGCACAACTTCAAACTTCAATAATTTCAAGTGCAGAAGATTTAGTGGTAATACAATCACTCTTAGGACTGAGAGAGGAGAGTGCATTCAGTGAGAGGCTGGGTTGCTCCCAGGCAAAAGGAGAGGAAAAGAGTGAATCTCAGCAATCCATTTCTTCAGGATTGGCAAAAGTGAGTGAGAGGAGTCCCACCTTAGTAGGTGAAGGTGAGGGTGTGAGGGTGGGAGCCAGGGTGAGACCCTGATGTAACAAAAGAGAGAATATGAGAGATAGGCAGGTACAGGAGAAATAAGGGTGGTTCCAGCCATTGCTAGTGAGTCAATGATTGTGGATAATGCTGAAAAGGAAAGACAATTTCAGCAACATTACAAAGCTGTAATTGATAACATTTCCTTGGATGCTGACACTTTTACTCATCCTGTATCAGCCTATCAACTGTTGGCTGCTCAGGGCAATGTGGAGTAAGGGCAGACTTTGAATTTGGTGCACACCACAGAATCTCTTCAAAGAGATAAAGCTGCTGTTAACAGGATGCCTTCTCAAGCTGGAGAGCCATCTGAAGAATTTGGAGTAAATTCTAATGATGATGACTCTGGTTCTTTGGATGGAAGTATAAACTTAGGGGGAGCTGAAGGCCCAAGTTTTGCTTTAAGTTTACCTGAATGGGCATGGGCAAAGGAATCTACACCAGGACAATTTGAGGTGTCTTTGGTCAAACAAGTAACGGCTATTCAACAGGCCATTCAGGAAACTTCAGATGCTGGTACCAAGGCTGTTCTTCAAGCTCATCTAGACTCTCTACATCTAATGAAGATCCAGCACTTAAGACAGAATCTCAGTGTGGATGAATTGAAAAGTGATATAGCTGACTTGAAGATCTATAACTCTGAGAAGCTGGATTCAGTAATGCCATATGGTACCATGCAAGATCTACTACTAAGATTGAGGAGAGAATCAGACTCTGAAAAGAAGCTAGCCAAGATGGAAAACAGAGTTCAAGTTATTGAAGATTCAGTGGCTATTCTTCTTCAAAATCAACAGACTCAGACCAATCTTCTCATGCAACTGGCTAAAGCACAAGGCCTAACTCCTCAACTTGATGATAACAAAAAGGGGGAGAGAGAATCAAGTAAGGGGGAGAAAGGACCAACAGAGGGGGAGAAACTTCTAGTACAAATCAGCAAAGTAATTGTACCTTCAATTACTATCTCTAAACCACCAGTTGCAGATGGTATAGATCTAATTGAAGCTGCAGCAGCAAATTTGAAAGTTGCTGAAAAAGGAAAGTTGAGTTTAATCAACTGGGAAAAGATTGATGAAGAAATTCAGAAAAAGTTTGAACTAGTCAAGGAGCCAGTTAAGTCAGCCATCCATCACTCTCATGTCAAGCCAATCAGTGTGAATGAGATGAGCATGAACTATCTGGAGAAAGGACAATCTTCCTGCATCAAATCACAAAAGGCTGAAATAGTTCTCAAACCAAGGGCAAATTATCCAAAGTCATCTTTGAAGAATCCCTTGGATACTGTGTATGAGACACCCAAGCCTGATGAAAAGAAGCTTCTGTCAAGATCCATTGTCTTCTATAAAGATCCAGCTGATTCAGCCTCAAAAAGGAGAATTGCTAAGATATTCAGAAATGGAAAGGAAATTTGTGTGGTAGCTGGACATCCACAATTTGCTCAAGCAAAGAAAGAAGAGAAAGCAAGATTAAAGAAGGAAAAGAGGCAAGCTGCTCAAGATGCAAAGAAATCTAAACAAAAGAAAGAGCAGATTGCCATCTTAGCCAAACTACAGGCTGTGAACTCTTCTCAATAAATTCCCTCTCAACCATCTGAAGCTGCTGAATCAAAGAAGAAGATTGAAGAACAGAAGAAATCCCCAAGAAAGAAGGAATTGGCTAGAAGAACAAAAAGGAAACTGGATGTTGTTGACAAGGAATTGGAAGATCAATTTCCTAAGGAATCCACTCAAGCTAAAACTCTAGCATCAAAGCCCTCTGTGGTATTTGAAGACATAAGGGTGGTGGACCCCTACAGGAACATACATGGAGAGCCTATTGTGCCAAAGGATGAGCCAATAGAGTGGGATAAATTACCAATTCCTGACTTCAATTAGCCAATTCTTACTAAGCCAAGAAGGACAAAATCAAGGGCAGTCAAGAAAGTGAAGCTGTCACCTCTCAAATCCAAGTCAGTAGTCAAAGCTCAACCCAAGGTCAACAGGGGAGACTACTTGTACTTGTGTGACATCAAAGAATTCTCAGATCTAAACCTTTATCTGGATGAACTGGATGAAGTAAGGGCAATTGATGCATACAGAAACCTACCTGAAAGGTTGGTGTTTAAGTACAAAGGAGGAAGGGAGATTCAGTAGCCTCTTCACAGGATACTTCAAGAAAGCCAAGCTGTGTTGATCAAAGTCTATTCATCCTTCAAGAAAAACTTTGGGTTCAATATAACTGCAAGAAGACTAGTATTGAAGAAGATTGAAGATCTGAGGAGTGTTAGAGCTAAAGATGCACTCCCAAAGACTCTAATCATCCCATACACAGGGTGAAGAGTGCATCTAAGACCCTACTGGCTGATGGAAATCATGGATGACAAGGGTGTGAGAAGATTCTTCAGACTAGAAGACCAATTGAGTATCTCTAGCAATGAGACTCTCTTGGAGATGCAAGAAATGCTAGATCTCTCAGAATCTGATGAACTAGAATTCCACAGGCAGCTCCAGAATCAAATTGAAGAAAACAACAGAAAGCTTGGAAGAAGATCCAGACCTTCAAGAAATTAAAAAAATCTGCTCAGGCTAGAGGAGCATCTTGAACTGACTGTGAGCCAAACCTTGTACATTTTGTTTAATTGAAGCACTTTCAGTTTTATCTACTTATCTTTAAAGATATATGTTTAGGATGTTTTGTTATCATCAAGTGTCTCTTAATTTATGGCTACAATTCCAGTAGACATAAATTGGGGGAGATTGTTGTGAATATGTTGTGTACTTGATGATCACTTAAACAAAACATCTAAGTAGATTTTACTTAGTGAAATAATGTAGCACTCGACGGATAAGAATTATAGTCCCGACGGATAACTCATTATAGTCTCGACGGATGATTAACTTATTATCCATCGAGTGAGTATCTTATGTAATAATAAGTTTGTAGCACAGTGATGTATGCACCTTTGTATAGAATCTGTAGTAGCATATAAGTCATGTTGACTTTAACTAGATATGCAGAATAGGTTGATTAATTGTACATAAGTAATGTCTTGTAATTTTGTATAAGTGAAATGAAGTCAAGTGCCAAAATAGCTACCGACGGATGATTAACAAAGCCTTCGACGGATGATCAAATGACTATCAATGGATGTTTAACATAGCAGTCGACGGATGATCAATCAAGTCATCGACGGATGATCTGAAAGTCGACGGATGATCATATCAAGAATTCAAACATCAGTTGAACAGTGAAAGCTGACACACAGCCGTCGAGTTGGATACAAACACATTCTGGAAGCCCATTAACTGGGTAATAGAGGACAAAAAGCAGCAAAGATTAAGACTGTTAGATTTTATATTTGTTCAGTCTTTTTGACTTTGTAATCTTGGTATTATATGAACCAAGAGAGTAGCAAATAGAAATATAACTGAGATAGTTGAAAAACACAAAAACAGAGAAATCTTTGTAAGCATAATCTTTAGCATTTCCTGTTTTCTCAGCAGTTCAATTTGTAAGCAGCTGTGGGCATTTCTGCACACAGAGTCCTCTCGATATATTATATATATCTCTGATGGAATTGTTTAAATCCACCAGAAAGTTTTTAAAGACTCTTGTTTTTAATTACTTGTGTTTTGATTCATTCAAGTTTATATTCCGCATTGTGCTAATCAAAACAAATATATCAATAATCGAGTTGAACATTTTTATTTCAAGAAAAAGGTTCAAGAATTCCATTCAACCCCCCTTCTGTAATTCTTGCTTCATTGTTAAGGGACTAACATGTATATATAGGGTATGGATTAGGGTAAAATTTGATTAGGAGTGGGGTTGAGGGTTAAAAATATGGAATAATGGGGAAATAGGTCATGGGTAATGGGCTGTATTTTGTTTTTTTATTTTTCAAATTTTTTTGGATTTTTATTGGACTTAAAAAAATTTCTCCCAGTTGGCCCCTGAGCGGTCGCTCAGCAGAGCTGAGCGGGCGCTCAGGGGTCTTCTGGAAAAAAAAATTCCTTGCCCTGTTTTTTTGATTTTTTTGTGGTTTTGGATAGGTTACTAACTTCTAAGGGTTCCTGTAACAACAAATCATGGGTTGCCTCCCAAGAAGCGCTTCTTTTTCGTCATTAGCTTGACGTAGCGTACCTTACTCAAGTTGACAATAAAATGGCACTAACCACTTCCCGGTTTGCCGTGTCCCCATAGTAGTGCTTCAAACGCTGACCATTAACCTTGAATGCTTGGTCCGGATCATTCTCAAAAATCTCCACCGCTCCATGTGGAAACACAGTTTTGACAATAAAAGGTCCAGACCACCTTGATTTCAACTTCCCAGGAAAAAGTCGGAGACGAGAGTTGAATAAAAGAACTTGCTGCCCCGGCACAAATAACTTAGGATGAAGCTTCCTGTCGTGACACCTTTTCACTTTTTCCTTGTACATTTTATTGTTCTCGTACGCTTGGAGTCGAAATTCATCAAGTTCATTAAGCTGAAGCATTCGCTTCTTTCCAGCTGCATCTAGATCCAGGTTCAACTTCTTCAATGCCCAATAGGCCTTATGCTCAAGCTCCGCAGGTAAATGACATCCCTTACCATACACAAGTTGAAACGGGGACACCCCAAGTGGAGTCTTATATGCTGTTCTATAAGCCCAAACAGCTTCATCAAGCTTTAAAGACCAATCCTTCCTTGACGGACAAACAACCTTCTCTAAAATGCGCTTGATCTCTCTGTTACACACTTCCGCTTGATCATTTGTTTGCGGATGATAGGCAGTAGCAACACGATGATTTACATTGTAGCGCTGCATCATAGAAGCAAACTTACGGTTGCAGAAATGCGACCCTTCATCACTTATGATTACTTGTAGCGTTCCAAACCTTGTAAAAATCTGCTTATGAAGAAAATTCAACACCGCCTTTGCATCATTCGTCGATAGAGCTTTGACTTCTACCCATTTTGAGACATAATCGACTGCCAGAAAGATGTACTGATTATTGCAGGACGAGACAAAAGACCCCATGAAATTGATTCCCCAAGTATCAAAGACCTCGACCTCAAGCATCACATTTAACGGCATCTCATCCTTTCTCGTAACATTTCCCACTATTTGGCAATGATCACACCTTAAAACGAACTAATGAGCATCCTTAAACAAAGTAGGCCATAAAAAACCTGCTTTTAGAATATGAGCTGCCGTCTTCTCACCACCATAGTGTCCACCATAAACTGTGGAGTGGCAGTCTCGTAATATCCCCTCCATCTCACAGAATGGGATACATCTCCTGCTGATCTGGTCAGCTCCCTGTCTAAATAAATACGGTTCATCCCACATATACCACTTCACCTCATGCAAAAACTTCTTCTTTTGAGTTGTGGTCAAATTAGGAGGCATTATATTGCTGACAAGATAATTCACAATATCTACGAATCATGGCTCTTCCTCCTGAACTGCGAACAATTGCTCATCCGGAAAAGATTCGTTGATCAATGTCTTATCATGTGAAGTAGACTCGGGATTCTCCAATCTAGAGAGATGGTCAACTACTTGATTCTCGGTACCTTTTCCGATCCTTGATCTCTAACTTAAATTCCTGTAGCAAGAGCACCCAGCGAATGAGTCTCGGCTTCGAATCCTCTTGGAAACCAAATAGCGAATGGCCGCATGATCCGTGAATACTGTCACCTTTATCCCAAGCAAATAAGATCGAAATTTTTCGAACCCAAAGACTATAGCCAAGAGCTCCTTCTCAGTAGTGGTGTAATTCATTTGGGCCCCATTTAAGGTCTTGCTAGCATAGTAGACCACATGAAAGAGATTATTCTTGCGCTGCCCAAGAACTGCGCCCACCGCATAATCACTCGCATCACACATCATCTCAAAAGGCTCTGTCCAATCAGGTGCTGTAATAACTGGTGCAGTTATCAAACTCTTCTTGAGAGTCTCGAATGCCGTAAAGCAGTCATCATCAAATTTAAAAGGCACATCCTTCTCAAGCAAGTTGCACAACGGTTTAGATATCTTCGAAAAGTCCTTGATAAAATGCCGATAAAAACACGCATGACCAAGAAAACTACGGATTCCTTTCACCAAAATAGGTGGTGTAGGATTTTCAAATACTCCCACCTTGGCTTTGTCCACCTTAAGACCCTTGCTAGAGACCTTATGCCCAAGAATAATTCCTTCACGCACCATAAAATGACATTTTTCTCAATTGAGCACCAAATTAGTTTCCACACACCTTTTGAGTACTGCACGAAGATTATTCAAACATTCATCATACGAATGTCCAAAGACGGAGAAGTCGTCCATGAACACCTCGATATTATTTCCAATCATGTCAGAGAATATAGCCATCATACATCTCTGAAAAGTGGTCGGTGCGCCACATAACCCAAACGAAACTCTGCGAAAAGCAAACATGCCAAATAGACAAGTGAAGGTAGTCTTTTCTTGATCCTCTGGTGCAATAAAAATCTGATTATACCCTGAATAGCCATCCAGAAGACAATAATACTCATGACCGGCCAACCTGTCAAGCATCTGATCAATAAACGGAAGAGGGAAGTGATCCTTCCTTGTGGCCTTGTTCAACTTTCTGTAGTCCATGCATACCCTCCATCATGTGACTGTTCTCGTGGGGATGAGCTCGTTCTTCTCATTTTCTACCATAGTGATACCTCCTTTCTTAAGTACATATTGCACGGGGCTCACCCAAGAACTGTCAGAAATAGGATAAATGATTCCTGCATCCAGCCACTTCAGAATTTCTTTCTTCACCACTTCTTTCATGATAGGATTAATTCTGCACTGTTGCTCAACAGTCGGCTTACTACCCTCTTCTAGCAGAATCTTATGCATGCAGTATAAAGGGCTGATCCATTTGATGTCTGCTATAGTCCATCCGATAGCCGATTTAAATTCTCTCAAAATCCTTAATAGCTTGTTCTCCTCACTACCTGAAAGGTCAGATGCAATAATAACAGGTAAAGTAGATGCATCACCTAAAAAATCATACCTCAAGTGTTCAGGCAATGGTTTAAGCTCCAAGGTAGGTGCTTCCTCAATCGATAATTTAAGCTTTCCTTCAGCATTTTGGAGGTCAGAAGTACCAAGAGATTCAAATGGCATGTCTAGCTTTCGCCTCTAGGGAGAAGCATTTAGATAGTGTAGTTGCTCATTGCCATCCTTATCATCACTGTCAAAATCCCCCACTAAGGCCTTCTCTAATGCATCAGACATTAGCATATGATCAAGTTCTGAAGTAACCGCAGAATCAATCAAATCCACTTTTAAGCACTCCTCATCTTCTGTAGAGAATTTCATTGCTTTGAATACATTGAATGTCACATCCTGATCCTGCACCCTCATAGTAAGTTCACCTTTCTGCACATCCATCAAGGTACGGCGTGTAGCCAAGAAAGGACTTCCCAAGATTATGGGAATCTTCTTATCAACCTCGAAATCCAGAATAACAAAGTCTGCAGGAAAGAAGAGCTTTTCCACCTTTACTAGCACATCCTCCACTATGCCTCGTGGGTAAGTATTAGAACGATCAGCCAATTGTAGAGACATGTAGGTGGGCTTTGGATCAGGAAAATTCAACTTTTTAAAGATCGACAATGGCATCAGATTGATGCTTGCTCCCAAATCACAAAGGCACTTGTCAAAAGACAACTTGCCAATGGTGCAAGGAATGGTGAAGCTACCTGGATCTTTAAGCTTTGGAGGTAACTTTTATTGCAGCACAACACTGCATTCTTCCGTTAGAGCAATGGTCTCAAGATCATCCAGTTTCACCTTCCTTGAAAGAATACTCTTCATAAATTTCGCATAACTAGGCATTTGCTCCAGAGCCTCAGCGAAAGGTATATTGATGTGAAATTTCTTGAACACCTCGAGAAACTTACCGAACTGCTTGTCCAACTTTTGTTGTTGCAATCTCTTAGGGAAAGGTGGTGGAGGATAGAGTTGTTTCTCCCCTGTATTACCCTCAGGCAGACTGTGTTCGACAGTAGTCTTCCTTTGTTCCACCGCTTTCTCCTTTGGCTTAGCTTCTTCATCACCAGCTTCAGCTTCTCCTTCTTTTGCTTTTTCAGCATCAACAACTTCTCCAGACCTTAAGGTAATAGCCTTGACTTGCTCTTTAGCTTCCTTCCTGCCTGGCACTTCAGTATCACTGGGAAGTGTGCCAGGTTGACGATTGGGCACTGCATTGGCTATTTGACCAATTTGATTTTCCAAGGTCTTGATAGAAATCGCCTGACTCTTGCACAACAGCTTAAGTTCCTCAAAATCAGCACAAGAGGGTGGAGCTGCACCTCCTTGTTGAGGATATGAATAGTGCCCATCTTGATTTCAAAGGTGTTAGCCTGAATGGCCGGATGAAGAATGTTGGACTAAATGTCATCAATTTTGGGCCGAGAAAAGTCCAGAAGAGATGGATCTGCCGGAACTAAACGATCACCCATGGTTACTGGCTCTTTCTGCTCACTTCCTGAATACGAATCTTCAAAATCTATCTTCTCCGGAATATCAAGAACTTCGTTTGTCTCCTCATCCGTATCTAAAGTCCTCTTGCGAGCACGAGAACGTGTTTGCATAAACGCTCGCTAAAGTACCTGAAACACAACCGGAAATAATAAGTAACACGTCTTAATCACTGAGTCATAATGACCAATGATGGTAAGTACATAAACTAAACAAATATGCCGAGTCCCCGGCAGCGGTGCCAAAAACTTGTTAGGGCGAAAATACGCGCTAATAACACACGCAAGTATACGCGTTCGCAAGTAATATAGAATACTTTCTAGTTCATTCCCACAGAGACTCAGACTAATTATGTTCAATTAAACTCACTCGCCAATGTATGATTACTTCTCAATCTTAAGACAATAACACTTAGATTTGATTAACTAAGTATTAACTACAATTAACGACTAGAATTGAGCACTTAATTAACACTTGAATTAACAATATTAAAACACTCATGAGATCACAACTTCATTACTACTTCCTTCAATAGCTATTGTTATTACCCTTACCATGCAACGGTGATGATATTAATCGAATAACACGAAACTGATAAAAGCCAACTTTCATTGTACTAATACCATTCTACCAAGCATCCACAATTAAGATAGAAGTTGAATAGGCATCAATTATGTTGAGTTCCTATATGTCTACAGAAATTTACAACATAACGATTTAAGCACAAGTTATTCCTTTTGATTACACAGGGCGAATAAAACGGTTAGAGTTACCCACTAATCATGCATACTCTTACATGAACCTATGCTAGCATGGCAAGTTCTAAATCTCAAGATCCACCGTCGCTTCACAAGAGATTAACACCCTATCTTATATGTTCGCGACGCACATAAGATGAATACGCACAACCAATACTAGATATCATACAATCATCACACACTAAGGTATTAAACAACTAACTAAAGAATTCCATAGTAAATTCGTTACGACCCCATGATCACGATTAGCCCATGATAGCACTCATCGTCATCATGGGTTCATATGAAAACATGATAATAACATACGAAAATAATAACTAAAACTACTTATATTAAACCAGAGTACGTCACAAGAGTAAATAGGTTCAAGTAAAAAAAACTAGCATCCCACGTTATAACGAAATAAAGAATCACAAAAAAATATGCTTCATCTTCGTTGCGGTGTGCTAAAACGGTCTTCTTCCTTATCTCCACGCTCTTCGATTAATACTACGATCCAACCTATGTGAAACGTCTCTGAAATCTACTTATATAGAACTCCCATAAAGCCCAGCTAACTCAGAAGTTGGAAGTCAAACATAAATAGGAGTCTAAAATATTAATTCTGAAAATCCGTCCCTGCGCGGCCGCTCAACATTCCTGAGCGGGCGCTCAGCTTCCTGAGCGGTCGCTCAGCAGAGCTGAGCAGGCGCTCAGCCCCTTACTGGAAACTGATCTGTTTTTCTCCTATTTCTTCACTTCAATCTGCTCCTATCTTCCCACTTGCAATGCTAAACACATGCCAAGGCTTATTATTGATGAAATCTCTTCTGAAATGTAATTAATACCCTGAAATGCACAAACACTAGAAAAACGCATCAAATACACAAAATACTTGATTTTAAGACACCAATTCAAGCTATTATAAGACGTTCTAAGTGGTATAAAATGCCACTTATCACTCATCTTGTTAGTTGTTGTGATCTTTAAACTCTTAGTTCTTCAAGAGCTTGCTCTGATACCAATTATTATTCCCAAAAAATATAAACAAGAATTACAGAAGGGGGTTGAATTTGATTTTAAGAACAATTCTACTATAAATATATAACTGTGTTTGATTTAGCAATGGTGCGAAATGAAAGTAGTAAAGAAATCAAATCATGAAGTAATCAAATATAAGTATTTAAAAACTTTCTGGTGGATTGAACTTTTCCCCCAGAGATATATATTAAGTTGAGAACTATGTGTAACAAAATTGTTCACAGCTGCTTACAAGTTGAAAATACAAGAACTGAGAAATTCTTTACAGATTTTGCTTTTTCTATTTCTTAGGTAATTGCTTACTTACTTGGATATAATTCAACTTGCTACCCTTGGTTTATATATCACCAAGTTACATGATAAAAAGACAAGATAATAAGATAAATTATATCTAGTCTAACTTCATACTGCTACACTTCTCTTTCCAGCATCTTTGAATATCATCTGTTTAGCATGGAAATGGAAATACTTATCTATTCTCTAAATCCTTCAAAGAGGATGCCACATTCTATTTGCATACAACCAACGCATGTGACTGTTAAGTCACTATCAACTGCTCTTTTTAATTGAACATCCATTGAAACTCAGATTGATCACCCGTTGGAACTTTGCTTGATCATCCGTTGGAACTCTGGCTGATCATCCGTCGAGACTTATGTTGATCATCCGTTGAAACTTTGTAAATCATCCGTTGAGACTATCTTCTTGATAGTTAACTCTACTTCATTTACACAAGATTACAAGGCATCTAATATTTATAATTAACCATCCTATCTTGCATATCAATCTAGTAGTTAACATGACTTGAACAGTCTACAACATCTAGTTCACTAAGCCATTCAAGTATGCAGAAATATGATAGTAGTCTTATTGTTACATAAGCTACTCTTTCAACGGATGTTGAAATGATCATCCATTGAAAGCTACAAATTCACTTAAATAAAATCTACTTAGTATTTTGTTCAAGTTATCATCAAGTACACAATATATTCCTAACAACTATAATTTCAGAACTTTCTTAATTTTAGTGATTCTCGTAAGCATAATTAGTGATTTATCGCCTTTCTCATGTACCACGCCTTTCTCCTGGTATCTCATCTCTCTCCCCCATCATACACCATTAATATCCCACTATACATTTTTACCTTTTACACACAAACTACTGGTTTAGTGGATAACATGTGTAATATAGTAATTTTTTATCTTTTCACTGTCCTCTTCTTCCACTTGTTCATTTTTGGTTTCTTGTTTGGTTCTTCCTCTTGAAATTGATCTTGACTTTCTTGTATTTTAGTTTCTTCAAATTCTATTTTCTTTTCAACATTCTTTTAAATAGTGTGTTTTGTCTGTTTACAAAATTTAATAATTCAAGATCTCGAAATTACTATCCAAAATTTAAATTGGAACTTAATTTAATAGTTGTTAATTTTTTAGGGTTTACCAATTCCTTAAATAGGTTTCAAAAATAATTAGCTCTTTCTAATAATAAAAAATCAGTTGATAAATATTCCATCTATTTAGGGTTTAGGGTGTAGGTTTTAGGGCCTAAAGGCCCTAAACCCTAGAGCCTAAACCCTAATTTAGTCTAGAATTTAGGGCCTTTAGGCCCTAAACCCTAGAAACCAGACCATGTAAATAGTAATTTCGGCCCTAAACCCTAGAAACAGACCATGTAAACAGTGATTTCTATGTACAATATAGTGATTACTATGTGTAATTTGGTGATTATTATGTACAGTTTAGTGATTGTCGTCATATGATTTAGTGATTTAAGAGCATATCAGTATGAATACCATACTCACAGCAACTCTTTGTCTCCCTCTTTTTAATTTATTTTTCTGCTCTCGGACCTTTTCATGTATTATTTATTTATTTATTTATTTATTTATTTATTTAGGTTTTATAAAATCATAGCCCACATAAGTGGACCAGACCCAATAATGTTCAATATATCTCTCTGTTCCTTTTATATTATTAGTTAAATTAGCTAAATTTTAGTGATTCTTGTAAGTATAATTAGTGATTTATCGCCGGAATATAGAAAATACGGTATTTATACTGATCATTAAAAATAATCATTATAACACCATCATCTATCTCACAGTCATCACCATAACTGTAACAACCATAATATCAAACATAAATCACTAACTTTAACTGTTAATACGATAATTACCATATGTAGAGAGGTGAGAAAAAGAAAAAGCTCATAAAAAAAGTTCAGAAAATATGAATGGAGGAATATATGTGGTAAAAAAAAAGTAACGAACATGGATGATGGTAGTAACGAGGGGGTGGTGGTGGTGGTAGAGGTGACGATGGTGGTAGGGTGGAATAATGAGTTAAGTTTGAAGTGAGGGATTTTGGGGGAAGAGTCGGGGAGTCAGGTACAGGAAAGTAAAAGTAAGGTGGGTGGATAGTACTAAAGTGAGGTGGGTTGTGCCTTAATTTCTAGTTTTTATTTTAAGGCAGTTTCTGTTTGAATAGCCCCCTGTATATATATATATATATATATATATATATATATATATATATATATATATATATATATATATATATATATATATATACAGAGAGGGAGATAGGCAAATGATCGAATATAAACTAAACTTAAAATAAAAACTATAAACAAATCTAAGTCATTAGATCAATCTAATGTAATAGCTCCTCTAAAAGCAACACCCTCAACTAATCTGCACCCTCACACACATAATCTCAGTTTTTTACTCTATTTTTAATTGAAATTTTCCGGTAAGTTTTTTTAAAATCCTACATAACTGTATTTTTCTCCATCTCTTAATGATCAATTTACATACCATATGTGATATATTTCGAAGTAATTTTAAAAAAAATATTTTTTATCAGTTTTTTTTTTCTAAAATTGGTTTATATTAGAGTAGTCCTCTATTTATATATTTATATAATTAATAATTTTTTAACATATATGAACAATTGTAATACATTTATATTGTCTTTCTATATTTATATATATTAAAGAAAACTTACAAATTAAGCAACATTCTTAAAGTAGAAATGATGTTCTTAAAACAACAATGCCATGGCATAATTTTCTCTTGTAATATTAAAATAGTACACCCAAGCTCCACAATACATGAGATAGATACAAGATAAAGTAGATGGACAAATCAATTTAAAAAAACAAGTTATATTTTATTTTAAAAGTGTATCTTGGAATAAATATATAATTTTGATGTAAGATGAAATTATTAATTTATATATCACATGGAACTTATATGTTTTAATAAAAGAATATTATCTTATAAATTTAACGAATTTTTAATTTATAATAAAAAAACGTTAAGCGAGATTATTAATTTATCAAATATTAATTTATCGAGATTTTATAATACAAGGTAATAAATAAGTGAGATCCATTTAATTTTGGCCGGCAGGTAGGGATTGATCGTCTCTAACAACATGATCATTATTAATGGTAGGCACACAATACACATTTTTTTTTATAGTAACAATGGTGAAATTGTATTCTCGAAAGAATAGGATAAGTTGATATTTATGTAACGTTTTATTCGTGATATTAATTGAACACACATGATATACTCGATGTTCGACCGTGTCATGTAATCCGATAAGTAAAAAAAGTTGTGGCTCGGAGAAAGCATTGACTTCAACAAATTAAAGGTCACCTGACTCAGTTTGTGTCAACCTACCTTCAATTCTCAGAATAAATTCAAACAATATGTTATTTTTTCTTTTTTATATGCAAATGTATAGATATATAGATTATTAATTGGGTAATTTTAGAGGAAAAAAACAGTTACAAAAAATTATTACAAAATAACATGATATGAATGATGTGGTAATATAAAATAATTTAATTGGTGCTATTATTATAAATACAGGGAGAGTTTATTTATATTTAGTAAATAAATATCTGACACATAACATTTATAACTATCTTGAAAATTATTTTTGTACCCCTAATATTTTCCCTGGCAACATTAACCAGGTTTTGCCCCGCAAGGGACGGTTTCCTTTTGTTGTTAAACAGAACAAAGTCTCAAATAAACTATCTTGAAGTTTCTGTGAAAACAACCTCTCGAAAGAAACAGAAAACCTAAGGTATAAGATTATTTTCCTTATATTTTGTTTTATGAAGTGTTATGTCCAGATTCCTTCAAATGGATTAACATGCTTCGGACTCCGTGATGATGCCTTCGGTTTTAACTGAAAGTGACGCGAGGGATTGTTTCCTCGATTCACCTCCGGCGTGAGAATAAGAATCTGGTTGTAAAGTGGGTAGAAAATACAAGAAAAGTAAAGTTTTTGAGAGAATGAGTGTCCCGGGCATGTCTTACTTTTCAGGGGATTTTATACCCATTTCTGCCATAAATGTTCTTACGTTACTCATCATTAAGGAGGGAGTGAAAAAGGGGAGTTATGCCTATTATGCCTTCCAACGGTTGGGAGGACGAAGTGGGCCACAGCCTATGGTATTTTATGGGCCTTCGGCTCATGGGCCTGGTGGTCCTTCGGCCCAATAGCGAAAATGTCAGATAGGCCTTCGTTCGATGGGCCGTATCGGGCCCATAACCAACATGTCCCTGTACTTCGGTCGGGCCGATGGACATCAGTTTGGCCCATATTGGGGCGAATAAACCCTAGGGCGACTGCTTCTGTTTCGCCTCGATCTTTGTTCGTACACGTGGCAAGTTCGTAGAAACTTGTGGATGCATTAATGGGACAACTGTGGGCACGTCGTTTCATGGCTCAATCTCAGCCATTGAATCTCAATCGTGGCAATCTGGAACGTCCATTTCAAAACCCCCAAAACATCTCCCCTTTTGGCACCTAAACTCATTTTTGAGCGCCTATATAAAGGATCACAGTTCACTCCTTTTCCTTTTTAACATTTTTCGGCGTCCAGTATTCAAGCAACAGCAATTTTTCCTAAGTTTTCCAATCACGGGCAGCAACAACTCCACTTTTCCTAGATCATCCCATTTCAATCCAAGAATATCTTCAAATCAGTAAGTCCCCTTTTCCCTTTTAGTGCATTTTACACTTCCATGCAAGTTTATCAGTTTTGTTGTTTTTGCATGTAAGTCCGGAGGCTCTTTTCTGGGCTTTTGTGTGTGTTTTGCGGTTGTGTATTGGGGTTTTTTGTTTATGGGATATTTCTGGGTAGTTACTAGGAGTTTTCTGGGGTTTTGTTTATTTTAGGGGCGCCCTACGGGTTTAAAGATGGCATGCGAGGTATTCTCCGGTCAAGAACTCTCTTCGGGGGGTTCTTGGCATTAGAACATCCTTCGGGAGTCAACCCAGGGTGTAGGTGTTTGATCTAGAGTTTAAAGATGGCAGGCGAAGGGTTTCTGGGGGCAAGAACTTCCTTCGGGAAACTTGTCTGTTGGAACATCCTTCGGGAGCCGACTCCAGGCTCTTTCTCTGTTCGCTCCATTCTAGGACATGTACTCGGTCCTTTGTCTTTTTTACTTTTCTTTTTGGTTTAATCCGAGTATATGGACTAATGTCTCTCTATTTCCGAATTCAGGGACATGGACCGAGCGAACCGTCGGCAGAGACTTGGGACCCAAGGTCAAATAGTTTGGCTGGGACATCTTCTATCCGTCCAGAGAGGATGAGGCGAGATCTCTTCGGTTCCGCGTTGAACTACCCGGCGGCGAACAACCGATCGGAGTTGTCGAACGAGCGGGTAGGTCAAATGTACTCTGACTTCTTCGTTCCCCGGGGCTTCTTCTGGCTTTATGCTGCCTAGGAGAATGAACGGATTTATGACACTCCAGGAGTGCCGAAGGGATATGGCGACTGTGTAGTTGGAGTTTTGGAAGTGGCGTTCAAATGCAGCTTCAGAGTGCCGACGCTGAGGATTTTGAAGCAACTCTTCAGCCAGATGGGGATTGTCATAGTTAAGATGGACCCCAACGGGTTCATCCACATCAACTGCTTCCAGAATAGGTGTCTTCACACCGGAATTACTCCCAACACTCGGCTATTCTGGTATCACTATGATTTCCTAAAGAATCCGAAGAGCCCGAGTTTTTACACCATCGCTCATCGGGCTGGCCGAGCGGATTGGACTGCCACCAACTCCAGCAACAAGACCACCCATACTCACTGGTACTTCGTGAGTGGGCCGAAGCTGGCCGCGATGTCTGTCTAGCGTGATGTGAATGCTTCGTTACTCCTCATGCCGAATTTGACGGAAGATGAGAAGGATAGTTATGCGGCTCTGGTTGATGTCCGCGGGAGCAAGCTTGGTCCCGAAGAATTTCGGGACAGAGACTGGCTCTTGAGTTTGTGGGGTGGGGGTAACAAACTTTCTCCTTCGTCTATTTCCTTGTAGTTTTACTTTTAATTTGCATAGTTGCTTTCCTTTGTTCGCACACCCACACCTTCATTCTGTCTTCCTTATTTACTTGCTTCTGCATATATTGGGTCTGACTTGTACTTTGTCATGTTTTTCAGTGTCTTCAAGGGAGGCTTTGATTGAGAGGAAGAAGGCCAGGGCGGCCGAAAGGAGGGCCGCGGAGGAGGCGGTGAGGGACAAGGCTGCTGAGAAGAGGGTTGTCCCGAACACCCCCGAGGAGACGGAGGAGAGGCCCCAGGCTGAGAGGGTCTCGCCGCTTCGCCAAGTCTCGCTTGCTTCGGAAGGCGGTGAAGGGGATGAGCCGGAGTTCATTGGGGAAGAAAACCCTTCCAAGAGGACCCGAAGCCGAGAGGAGGCCGTTCAATCTTATCTCCCTGGGTGGGGTGTCCTGACGTCCGACCACACCGTCTACCCGACAAGGCAGTCGACGAAGGAGGTGGCCTCGGACCTATGCCACTGTCTCCAGCTTCCTGCTGATCTCCCAACCTTCGCATCGGCCTTCGCGACCGAAGCTTGTACCGAGCTTATGTCCTTTCTATCCCTGATATGTGAAGTTATATTTATTCATCTATCCTTGTGCATATTTCTCTTATTCGTCTGACACTTTTGACTATTGTATTTTTGCAGGCTGCTCCTTGGGCTGCGGCCGTGGACGACAAGGTTAGGGATATGGAGACTCGGATGGTCGAGGTAAAGGAGTTGGAGAGGAGGGCCACGGTGGCCGAGCAGGAACTCGAAAGGGTGAATACCCAGAACGGGGTGCTCGATGGTCAGGCCAAGGTGCTAAAGGCCGACAAGGAGAGGCTGGAAGGGGACCTTGAAAGGGTGAACAAGAGGATTGGCCACCGAAACATCCAATTGAAGAAGTCCCGTAAGGAGCTTCGGAAGATGAAGAAACAGCGGGACTTGACGTAGGAGTGCTGCTTCCAGTTCAACGCTGATTATGTCCTGGAGAAGGCTCACGACCTTAACTGGGATTATAAGCAGTTGCTAGACAATAGCCTGGAGGATCCTATCGGCCGTACAACAGTCGAAGCCCCTCCCGTCTCCTCCGGCGAAGATGAAGAGCTCTCGGATAAAGACCCTCAGGCCTAAGCTTTCAGCCCTGAGGTGCTTGACATGACTGAAGATGATCTTGTTGCGAAGTTTGCTGATGGTGTTTCCATGGTCATACCCAACTCTTGCAGCTGCTTCCTTCGTTCATATTTTCTAATTGTATATTTAATTGTTATTTTTGGTACTCCTGCTTTCGAGCTTTTATAATTTTATTAGCCTTCGGGCTTTTATATTTTAATGAATCTTTCATCTTTTGTCAACATTGTTTTTACTGTATCTCTGTATTTTATTGCATCTTCGACTTTAACTTTTGCCTTAGAAATTTTAACAATTTTAATCGCATCTTCAGCTTTATCTTTTTTCCTTAGCAATTTTAACAATTTTAATCGCATCTTGGGCTTTATCTTTTCGCCTACTTCATGCTACTTCTAAAAGGCCGAGGTCCAAGTCTGAAGGGAACCTCGGGTGGTTGACACTACGAAGGGACCAGCATGACTTCGTTCATTCGGTCAATACTGGTACCTGTAAAACGTGTTGTTAATAATCCAAAAAGAGGATGTGTTGGTCTTCTTTGGGATCGCCCCTAGATCAGGCCGTCATCGTTTTGTATATGTAGCAAGTATATGCATGATGGTGGCCGAAGGGCCCTGTCTTCTTTGGGATCGCCCCTAGACAGGGTTTCCTTTGGGCTTCTTTAATATCGTCTATGAACTATAAGGGAAGGACGAATGAGAAGGTCTTATCTCAGGATTACCCCTAAAGACTGTTCATTCGTCCTTGCCACGTGTTCATTGCAAATTAAATAATATTGGTAGAGGGAAGGATGTTTGATTTTTGTAGGATTGCCCCTAGAATTTTATCCATTCATCCTTCGCTTGTTGGAAAAACAAAGGTGTTGGCCGAAGGGTTTATCTTCTTCGGGATCTACCTTAGATAATACTTCTTTGGCCACTCAATTTGCATTTAATAAAAAGAAATGTGACGAAAAGTGCATTCTTATTCACTATTAAACTCCTTACACTTTTTATACAAAATTCAAAGTACAAATTGACTAAAGGAAATTTCTTATTGATAGAACTTTCAAAGACGACTAACGTGTCATGTGTTTTTGATTGCTTCGCCTGCTAACGTTTCAAGTTTGTATGTTCCTGTGCGAACGACTTCAATCACCTTGTACGG